>NW_026862104.1:0-28397 GCF_026571515.1 Ruditapes philippinarum | reverse complement strand
TATTTTTCCCCCATCCTTTTTATGTAATATCGTAATTAATAAGGCAAAGTTTCGGAAATTTCCCAATCTGCCAATCTTTAAGAACTTCAAATATGCCTTTAAATAATGGTAAAATAATTACAACACAAGTAATGAAAATACAACAGTTTAATTATGTGAAAGTTTAATAATTTTTCGAAAAAAAACGTGCTTTGAATCAAGGGGGTTTAAAATTTATTGGGTTAAAAAGGGAGATTAATAATTTAGGAAACATCGTTTATCAAGGGCAAAAAAAATACTTGGGTTTGATCTATTAAAGCTTATCAAACAAACATGAAAAAATGATTCTATTTATTATAATCTATTAATTTATGGAAATTATGCTCAAAATTTTTATTTATTTTATATATTAAAAAATAAAAAATCAAATAAAATAACAATTGTAAATTTTAATTTTGGGGGTTTTTAAAATAAAAAAAAAATTAAAAAATTTGCGTAAATTTAAAGGGGAAAATTAAATACTTATACCCATTGACATAAAAAAAAGGGAAATTTTGTATAGATTAAAATAAATTAAAAACATTTTTTAGATACGGGTAAATAAACCCCCCAACATAGAACAGCCCTTTTTTAATGCCGGGGACATGTACTAAAAAAGGTAGGGGGTTTGAGTTTGAAAAAAGTTTTAAATATATATGTACGGGGGAAAAAAAAATTTTATAAATTTTTGAAAAGCCACTTTTGCTTTCCCCCCTTCGGGGGAAAATTTTGTTTCAACTTATTTTTTCCAAATTTATTTTCCCCCTTCAAAAGTCTCCCCATTTTTCTTTGGAAACTTTATCAATCGGCAATGAAGGAAAAGTCCATCAAGTGAATTGATCTACGGAATTGAAATGGAATTGGCAACATAAGAAGAAAAATTTGGGATGACAATTACTTCTATAATCAATTTTATGGCTGTTCATTCTTTTTTTGATAACCGGTTGAATGGGTTTTTTGGCCCCGACATACCTGTATTTTTACATTTTTTACCAAGTTATTAAATAAATCAGGTCACTAGAAGTACAAATTTCCCATTCAAAACGGCATTTCGAAATGTTTCTCCAGTATTTTGTACTTGTGAAATTTACTATTTTCTTCAATATTTTTACAGTGAGTAAATTCCTTTTTTAAATTACACTTTTTTAGTTTTAAACCGTTCATATTCCGGGTTCAAATTTTAGAGTTGATGGGTGAGAGGAAATCTTTAAAGATGGTTTTGGGACGGGTGTATGGAGCTAACGCCAAAGGAAACACCTGCTTCCCAAAAGAAAAATTTTTCAAGGGGAAAAGAAAAAGAAGAAAAAAAAAATTTTTCCCGAGTTTTTAAAGGAAAAGTTTTTTAAAGGTTTAAGAAAAAAGTACCCTTTATCAGTATAGTACCCCAAGGGGGAGAAAAAAATAAATTTGGGGAAACCCGGGGCTTTTCCCTTTGGGCTTTAATCGTTTTTTTTTAAAAAGAATTTTTTCCGCGGAAATTTAAATTATTTTCGTCAGGATATAAAGATGATATAAAAATTTGTACACATATAATTTTTTTATATTTTCTAAAACCTAGTTTTTTTTTTGTTTTCAAAAGGGTTTAATCTAAGAATAAGAAATCAAAAGCCGGGTAAATAAATTTAAAAGAAAAAAATATACAAAAAATAACAAAATGTAGTTTTGGGCATATCATTTCCCAATTTTTTATTTACAGGGTTTTTTAAATATCAAAACGAGAAAAACGCCATTGAAATAATGATATAATAGAAGGGAAAAATCACAGTCTGCTAATATGCAACTTAATGTATGTGTTCAACGTGGTTGGTCTAGTTGGAGACCTCACTATGTAGTTTCTTGTAACAGATATGAATACATTATACAGGGAAGTCAAAAGAAACCGGGACTTGCAAAGCGGGCCCGAATTTTGCTTATAAGCACCTCAAGTATAAACTACATGTGTATATTTTAAAGGAAATAAATATATATCTAAGGTTACTTCCACCCTTCCAATAGGCATTTGCCTACTTTTTATATTAAAGGCGAATAAACAAAGATTTTACCATGTAGATACGGAATGGGAAAATCGTTAAACCTACAGTGAAAACCTCCGGTAATAAGGGGAAGCTCGTTCGGCCCCATTGACATTTTAGTTTGCTAATTTTCGAGGTTCCCTTACAAACAATTTAATAAAGGAAAAGTATCCTTATAAAAGAATTATCGCGCAATTTAAGCAAAAAAAATATATAATGAACGGGCTTGTTTAACTGTTCAAAACGATTTGAATAGTTTAAAAAATTTTTTTATCTTTTTCTTGTTATAAATAAATTTTTAGCCCAAAATCATCCCGCCTTTTCTTGTTACCTTTTTTTTTAAAAGTCACATGCTACTTCCGTTTTTGGCCCTTTTTTACGCCCCCCTTTGCGATTTTGGTAACATGAAAAGTTTGTTTTTTATTTTAAAAAGGTTTTTAGGGGACGTCTTAAAAAAATTTATTTTGTAAAAATTTTTTTAGAAAAATTATTTTAAATATCGATCCGACATAAAACCTAACATTGTTTTCCTGGGAAACCCCGCCCGGGGAAGTGGGTTTTAAAACCTCACCGGAAAAATCGAGTGGGCCCTATGAATTTTTCGTATTTTTTTGTTCTATAGTAAAATCAGTCAACATTTCAGGCTTAATTTTCCAATTCCACTGTTCCTGATGAATAATATACTGTCTTTAACTTTAAACATCAGCACTTAGTCAAATGCGGCCCAAAATATAAACATGTTAGCCATCTACTTTTTTTTCAAATATCTCCATTCTGTTGTAACACTGTTTAAATTCACCACTTTGAAATCTCTTTGACTGCTGGTGGGTAGTACATTTTTTATCCTTCTGCCAACAAATGAGTTCCTGGGATAATACACAAAAAACAACTTTTAAAGTCCATCCTATAAACACACAAAAACTACACACAATGCTTTAATTATGACCAATCAAAAAATAGAAAGAACTTAAACTGGGCCACTTCAAAAATTAAAAGAACTACTTTCTAGATTCTAATTCCGTACCGGGGTAAGACCAATTGGGAATGATGTTGGCCCGACATCGACAGTATAATATCAGGCCGATATCTTAATGATATAGGCCCGATATATATCGGCCCAACACCAAAACAATAGCGGAGCGATGTCAGGAAACAGTGAAAAGAAATCGGCCCTACATCGACCAGGTATGATCCTTAGGCTAGCCTGTTGATGCTATCTAGCAACAAACATTTGGCATGACATGCAAAAACACAAATAAAAAACAATCATTTTACAAACTAAGATAATAAAGGCGGATATTTCGTAACTTTGATGAGCAAATGACAATCTCTGCCATGATAATGCATGTTGCGAAAATCAATGTGACAAATTATTTTTTAAAACATTATTTTACATTTAAGAAAGAGACAAACAGAATAAATTGTATTTTTTTCCAATCACTTTAAGTGTTAAAAATCAAAAATCATCATTACTTAAACATGCTTTTTTCATCATCTTAATTTCTTTGTTAGCTTTTTTTTTTTGGTGCTTATTTTGTTAATTGTAGGAAACTGCAAAAGTGATTTTATTGTACTCAAAAAAGAAACCCATAAATACTGAATTTAATTACAAACCAACACGATATCATTTCCAAACTCAACTATACATATTTAAGAAATTCATATCAAAATGTACAATTATTTGCTGCATGATGGAATCAGTCAACAGTTATTAGCCTTTCGTTGACCACAATAGAGAAATAAATCCGTAATTTATAAATTAAAGAGTGCCACAAATTACACAAATGGTTTATTTTTCTTTGCATTATGTAATATTATATAATAATATATGACATAATTTTTTAAATTTGATAAAAGCTTCTTTTAGTTTAAAAAACGTCCGTTTAAAATAAAGCCGAGAGATCATTTCCTGTATATGTTACCAGCCTTCCTTTCAATAAAGTTAAAATGGAAACCATTTTCTAACTTAATTAAACCAAGCCATCTCCCTTCCCATGTTTTGAAAGTGTACAATTTGCGCGCCTCCCCTGCTGTTATTGTGCAGTTCATAAGATCAAAGAAATATACAGTTTGTAAAAAATCCAGACATATGGAACAGATTAATAAAACGTTACAGTATAGGCCTTGAAATACATATCTTAAAGAAATTGGTGATGGTTTTACTAATAAAACATAAACGAATTTATATGTGATATAAATTACGATTTTAGAAATTAATAAATGAAAAAATCTTGTGCTTAACAGACATGGTTGTATGATATGGCAGGGGTGTATAAAGAAAGGACAAATAGGCTATGGTATTATTAATGCCAATTTTCCTGATGCACAGTGGCACACCATGAATGTTCTTTAACTTCTTTACCTGGTTCATAATAAATTTTCTGTATGTTGAACCAGATTTAGAGGTCTCGCACCTGTGTCATGTGTTACAGTGTGTCAGTGCTGACCATTTGAGCCTTGAGCCCAATTGCATACTTAAGTGTGTGAACCGGGGTATTTGCTGCGGCCATAGGGTATTCCGGGACTGTATATTTGTTACGAATTCGCTTTGTTAAAGAGACATATTTAAGGTGTTGATGGCCTTGGGATAAATATTGGTGAGTGCTTACTTGTCCCTTTCCTTACATTGTCTTACATTTAAAAAAACTCCTATTAATTTTTGGATGAACAAGTATGTTTCTGCTCCCCTTCATTTTACTTTTTAGGCAATAACAGTGTATTTCAAGTAAAATTTGTCAATTCACATATTCTAGACTTTACATAATTGTTTATAAACAGCCATAGTCCATGAAAACTTGTGATTTTTTTCTTAAAGCACTCTGTCATTGCAAAGAAATACTAAAAGCCTGTGATCTAATTGATATAACATTTATTTCACAGTGTAAAATAACAACAGATATGATTACTATTTCAAAATATCATGCAGGGTATGTAGAATGACATTGTAATGAAATATGAAATTCACCTTATAAGGAATAGTCAGTAAACATTTTGTTAAGTTGAATTTCAGGTCTGTAAATAGACAACACATTTATTTAAGTCGTTTTTGTCTCATGTCCAACAGAATATTTATTCCCCATTGAAGAAATACTGTTTTTTTTTGTTTATCTGTTTATATCAAGGGGGATGATTAATAGATTTTTCTGAGTAAGTATGGTCGCTGTTGCCTCCCTTGGATGTTGATGATGTTCCTTTCCTAGTGTGTCTTCTTGTATTTCAGATGTTCCTTGAGTTATCTACCCTTTGATAAAAGTTTGTATTTCACGTTTTTTATTATTACTGACTCTGATATGTAGTCACCACTACATTACCCGCAGCTTAGATATTTGATATGTAGCATTGCTTAGCATACTTCTTCAAAAGTTCTTGAGCATTTGAGCATTAGAAAGAAAGTTTGTTTATCAATGTACAGTATACTAATTTGTATGTAAGGTACATTTACGAAAACATGGCAGTTTCATTTAGAAACATATTTTGCAGTGTTTCATTGATATCATCATAACATACCATGACCAAACTCCGGAACAACCTATGTAAGTCAAAGTAGTTTTCCTCGTCCGAGTATCATTTGTAAAGATACCTCTTGTTTTCTATAAAAGTTCATGTAAACTTAGTGGCCATTTGACCGCAGAATTATGATTTATATAACTGTTGTAGATGTCCAATTGGCAGTTTTAAGAATTTGAAAATTCAAACCATTGGCATCGCATTTTCTACTCCAATATTAAAAGGTGTTTCCCCCTTAAGCCTAGGTCACAAATAAGAAAATGCCGCCGGGCGGCGTCTGTTTCTCCAAAAAATCGCAATATCGGCCGGCGTCCGTCCGGTGGCAGTGACTATCGGACGGCAGCAGCTGAAAATTTTGCTCATCGGGCGGGCGCCTTCGAGTTTTAAGTAATACTTAAAAGCTAACGGCGGCCGGACGATAATTTTTGGGGTCACTGAGTATAAATATCATCGAGCGGACATCGTTCGGTCGCCGGGCGGCGACCGGGCGATGATTTTTTTGATCGGGCGATTTTTTGTTCTACTAAAACAGCGTCCGATTTAAAAGGCGTCCGGGCGGACATCGGCCGGGCCCCGCCCGGTGCCTGAATAGAGCTAAGTAGTCAAACGATTATCGCCCGGTACCCGCACGATTCATGTACAGGCACTGGGCGGTCATCGTTTTGTCATCCGGCGACCGGGCTGCTTGTGTTTGTTGTAATTTCAGATTGAAGAAGTTGTAATTGCCTCAAAAATATATGTGTGAATTTCTTTTGAATACTAGTAAACACGATTTTTTTCTTCAATGTCCATGCGAATGTTTGATTGATTTTCGCCTTCTACGGCCTCGATACTGGCTGTTGGTGACTCGTTGTCAACAACACGGACCAACTCCTTGGCCTTCCCCTTGGGTTTGGCAGCTGACTTCTTTGCTGGCATAATTAAAACTGGCTGATTTATCTAGGATGTCATTAAATGTAAAGTTATTGTCGCCCGGTGCCCGCACGGCAACCGTCCGAGTCACTTTTAAATCGCACAGGCGCCGAACGGACATCGGGCGGCGACCGCCTGATCCGTTCAATTCTTTCTGTAAAATCCACTCGGCAAAAATCGCCCGACGACTGTTTCATTCGTGACCACGCAAGGTATCAGATTTAAAATCGTCCGGCGTCCACGACATCAAAAAATCTGCCGATTTTATAAAAATTGTTTAATCGGACGGCGCCCATTTTATTTGTGACCTAGGCATAAGTCTGTATAAGTGAATCCCAGGACAAGGCCAATTTTCACTTACGGTACAATATTTCAAGAACTTTTGAAGAAGTATGCTAAGCAATCAAATATTTAAGCTGTGGGTAATGTAGTGGTGACTACATATCAGTTTCAAATTAAGTTCCATTTGGCCCACAGTGTTCAAACTTCATACGATAATTGTCCATATTGGGTATAAGACCCCTATTGATTTTAGGGTCACAAGATTAAAGGTCAAGGTCACTATCACCTTAAAACTGAAAACAGTTTCCGGAGCATAACTTAAGTTCCATTTGGCCCACAATATTCAAACTTCATAGGATGATTGTCCATATTGGGTAGAAGACCCCTATTGATTTTGGGGTCACAAGGTCAAAGGTCAAGGTCACTATGACCTTAAACTGAAAACAGTTTATGGAGAATAACTTACGTTCCATTTGGCCCACAGTGTTCAAACTTCATAGGATGATTGTCCATATTGGTTAGAAGACCCCTGTTGATTTTGGGGTCACAAGATCAAAGGTCAAGGTCACTATGACCTTAAAACTGAAAACAGTTTCCGGAGCATAACTTAAGTTCCATTTGGCCCACAATATTCAAACTTCATAGGATGATTGTCCATATTGGGCAGAAGACCCCTATTGATTTTGGGGTCACAAGGTCAAGGTCACTATGACATTAAAACTGAAAACAGTTTCCGGAGCATAACTTAAGTTCCATTTTGCCCACAGTGTTCAAACTTCAAAGGATGATTGTCCATATTTGGTTAAAGACCCCTATTGATTTTGGGATCACAAGGTCAAAGGTCAAGGTCACTATTATTTGGAAATTGAAAACAGTTTCTTTAGCATAACTTAAGTTCAATTTGGCCCACAATATTCTAACTTCATATGATGATTGTCCATATAAGGTGGAAGACTCCTATTGATTTTGGGGTCACAAGGTCAAAGGTCAAGGTCACTATGACCTTAAAACTGAAAACAGTTTCCGGAACATAACTTAAGTTTCATTTGGCCCACTGTGTTTAAACTTCATAGTATGATTGTCCATATTGGGTAGAAGACCCCTATTGATTTTGGGGTCACAAGGTCAAAGGTCAAGGTCACTATTGCCTTAGAACTGAAAACAGTTTCCGGGGCATAACTTAAGTTCTATTTGGACCACAATATTGAAACTTCAAAGGAGGATTGTTTTGAGAAGGAGGTAATACTTTATTTAATTCCGATGTCTTACAAATGCTTCATCTTTACTAACAAAAAAAAATCACTTTCGGGCATATAATGCTCCGCCTAGCGGTGCTCTTGTTTATCTTATGAAGAAAACATACTAAATAAATTATATCAAGTACCCAACTTTTAGTTTTAATCTTACAGCACCAGAACTCTAGTGTTAAAAGATTTTAATAATTTATATGTTGGGGATTACATACGGTTGTTCGTCTGTTATTAGCATTGTCACCTGACTTTACAAGCAGTGAACAACACCAGGAAAAAATGGTGAAAGATGTAAATAAAAGCACCAGTGACCTAAATCGGAGATCATAAACTCAAGACATTTTCAGATATTCTAAAAAAAATATTTTTTACGCCGAGCATTGGTATGCGCTGAGCATTGGTCCAACTACTCTCTATTTGAAGATATTTTTGATGCAGATTAATGATTCTTGTTTGAATTTCAACACATCTTTCAAAATTGTTAAAATTTTTAATCTTTATACAACATCGCTGATCATTCCTCTGATTACATAATAATTACACAAATGAGCATTATAAGAAACTATCATTGTTGTGTGTTGATTTTTGTTGTTGTTTTTTATGCCCCCGCCATGTAATGGCCGTCCCATATAGTGTTACCCTGTTCCGTCATTCCGTCCTTCCGTCCTTCCATCCTTCCGTCCTTCCGTCATTCTGTCATTCCGTCATCATCAGTTTCCGTTCATTATCTTAAGAACGGTTGCACACATTCAACTCAAATTAGACATATGGATATGTCATGAGAAAATACAGGTCAAGTTCGAATTTGGTCATGGTTCGATGATTTTGGCAGAGTAATGCCCCTTTTACTTTGAAAATAATATGAAATTTTAGTTTCCGTTCATTATCTCCTCAACGGTACAACACATTCAACTCCAACTTGACATATGGATATGTCATGAGAAAATACAGGTCAAGTTCGAATTTGGTCACGGTTTGATGATTTTTGGCAGAGTTATGCCCCTTTTACTTTGAAAATAATATGAAATTTTCAATTTCCGTTAATTATCTCCCCAACGGTACAACACATTCAACTCAAACTTGACATATGGATATGTCATGAGAAAATATAGGTCAAGTTCGAATTTGGTCATGGTTCGATGATTTTTGGCAGAGTTATGCCCCTTTTACTTTGAAAATAATATGAAATTTTTAGTTTCCGTTCATTATCTCCCGAAAGGTACAACACATTCAACTCAAACTTGACATATGGATACATCATGAAAAAAATACAGGTCAAATTTGAGTTTGGTCATGGTTCGATGATTTTTGGCAGAGTTATGCCCCTTTTACTTTGAAAACAATATGAAATTTTCAGTTTCCGTTCATTATCTCCCCAAAGGTACAACACATTCAACTCAAACTTGACATATGGATGCGTCAAATTAATGCGCAGGTTAAGTTCAAATTTGGTCATGGTTCAATGATTTTTGGCAGAGTAATGCCCCTTTCACTTTGAAAATAATATGAAATTTACAGTTTCTGTTCATTATCTACCCAACAGTGTTACATATTCAACTTAAATTTGACATATGGATATGTCAAAGGAATGGGCAGGTCAAGTTGGAATTTGGTCATGGTTTGATGATTTTTTGGCAGAGTTATGTCCCTTTCACTTTAAAAATTATATAGATACATCTTAGGAATAAGCAGTTTAAGTTTGAATTTGGTCGTGGTTCAATGATTTTAGACAAACTTATCTTTCCTGAATGTTGGAAAAATTTTGAACTTTCAGTTTCAGCACTCATACTTTTAGCCATAATTTTGGCTACAAATATGCAATATGCTATTTTTAAAAGGTTAAGACTGAATAATTTCAGTGCCTTGAACATTGTATGAAAATGGTTTGTGTTAACATTGAAAAGTTTTAAGGGCTTTGAACTTAAAATGAAAAAAAAAATTAATGCACCATCTGAAATTTTGGCTGCATGCGGGGGCATCCGTGGCATGATGACACATTTCTAGTTTTCTTCTTGAAATGTACATCTGTACAATAAATTTTGTATTTGTCACTTTCAGATCACAGTGTTTTATTTGGCAGAAAAGACAGTAAAGTAGCATGGTCTGTCACACTTGTGCAGCATCTCCTGTCGAAGCTAGCAGTCAAAAGTACCTACACAATCGATTCATGCCCAGGACTAACATTGCAAGGATCTACAAGAAATTGCTCTGTGAAGTGAAGGATGAGATGGTAGGGAAAGTTGGAGATACAAGCTATGGTAAAGTATACATTCTAGGATTGTTTATTTAGTCTAGTCTGCTTATGCCTGTAGATGAATTAGGAAACTGAATTAGCAGTTTAGCAATTTGTGATTTTTTTTGCTGACATTAACTTTGCAACTCATTATTGCCCTTTGTCCACCATTGTAGTGTGATGATTGAATTTTGTTATTTGAGGTAGAACAATTTGTTAACAATTTGATATTGTCAAAAGTGGCCTTCAACACATGAGCAAGGTTATCATTCTGACATATCATCTTGAAAAGTGAACATTTGCCTTGAAATATTTGTAATGCAGGTTAACAAATAATGTCTCAATTAACAGCTGTATATGCTTTTTCACTTATAATAATTTGATTAACTATAAAATATATTGGCCAGTTTATTCAACGTGTTCCTCAATACATCCATATATTGCACATTATTGTCAAATAATGAATCAAGGTTACTCTTGTTTTTTTCTCTAACTGGCTATAACTTTGTTATTTATAAATGGATTTACTTCATATTTAGACACGACAACCCTCATGTGTATCAAACTCAAATTGACACAGACTCATGTTACTGACCTTGACCTATTGAATTTTCACTCATAATTAGTATAAATATAATTGGCTGTAACTTGGTAAGTAATAAATGGATTATCTTCATACTTGGAAAAAAAATAATTGGACAATACCTACTTAAAGGTTGAACTGACCCTTACCGTGAACTTTTAATGACCTTAACAGTCTTAGGTCAAATTAGGTTAAATTGTCATATTTTGTTGCTTATGTACGGATTTTATTTATACTTGGACAAAACAAGACTTGTGGCCAAAAATTAATGTTGAATGATTTAGTTGGACCATGACCTTTAATTGACCTCGACTATCAAAAGAAATTCTCTTATTTTCAGCTGAACTATAGGAAGTAATACTCACACCGGCCTCGTCCGATTTCAGAATAAAGTTTTGATGCAGTAAAATATTTTTCACTATTACTTTTGCAATTTTTCTGGTGTAAAATTCATACTTCAAATGTATGTTCCTTATCATCAACCTCATCTTATGTGACATGGTTAATAACTTTAACGCTAATATTGCAAGAATTATCTCCCCTTGAATTTAGAATTTTCCTAAAAAGATATTTTTTACTGTTACTAATCTTTATTTCTTAAGGGACCTAAACTTCATACTTCATATGTATGTGCCTTATCATTAACCACATTATATGTGACAAAATCTAGCATCAATATTGCAAGAATTATCTCCCCATTAACTTAGGTTTTTTTTTTTACTCAAAAAATGTTATTTTTTAGCTACTTTAACTTCTTTAATTTTAAAGGTATGTACATCAAACTTGACTTCAAATACATACCACATCTTGTGTGACAAGGTTCATAACTCTTGAAGCAATATTTTAGATTTATCTCACTTTGAACTTAGAATTTTCTTTAAGAAATATGATAACTCATTTACTTTTTTTATGCCCAAAAGAATTTCGGGCATATTATGGTATACCCCCTGGCGTCTGTCCGTCCGTCCTTAAACAATTTGGTTTCCGAAGCAAAACTTAATTTCCATTTGGCCCACAATATTTAAACTTCATGGGATGATTGTCCATACTAGGTAAAAGACCCCTATCTATTTTTGGGTCGGGCAAGGTCAAAAGTGAAGGTCACTATTACCATAAAACTAAAAACAGTTTCCGGAGCATAATTTAAGTTCCATTTGGCCCACAATATTGAAACAAACTTTGAAAAAGGATGATTGTCCATATTAGGTAGAAGATCTCTATTGATTTTGGGGTCACAAGGTCAAAGGTCAAGGTCTCTATTAACTTAAAACTGAAAACAGTTTCCGGAGCATAACTTAAGCTCCATTTGGCCCATAGTGTTCAAACTTCATAGAATGATTGTCAATATTGGATAAAAGACCCCTATTGATACTTTATTAAATTCCCATGTCTTACAAATGCTTCATCCTTACTAAAAAAAATCTCTTTCGGGTATATAATGTTCCTCCTAGCGGTGCTATCGTTAAGGTATTTACTTCAAACTTCAAATATATATTTCTTTACATTACACGATTTTCGACAATGTTCATAACTCTAGTATGACTTTTTTCAAAATTGTTCCCCCTTGTCATGGAATTTATGTTAACAACTATAACTTCTTGTCAAAAGAAGAAATATATTTATATCATAATTGATTTTTCTTTCATAGTTTTGTCTTCCTCACTGAGTCAAGTATTTAATTAGTTGAACTTTGCTGTCTCCTAACAGTGACAGCTCTAGTTCTTATAACTATGACATTTGACCATGTGTACAGTTTCAGATGAAAAATTGAACCTTAATTTGATATCAGCTGACCTAGATAGTTTGACAAATGACCTACTTTATTAGCTTGACTATTCAATAAGAACAAGTAGAGCTATTGTAGTCACCCGAGCGTCGGTGTCGACGTAACCACTTATGTTAAAGTTTTTGTAATACCTCAAATATTTTCAAAGTCCATATGGCCTTGAAACTTTGCACACTTGTTTATCATCATGACCCCAACCTGTAGACAGGAGGAGGTAACTCTATGAAGCGTTTGGCAGAATAATGCTTGTTTTTCAACTTAGAATTTACATTAAAGTTTGCATACCACCTCATATATTTTCATATTCTATTGACATATGGCTTTGAAACAATTTGAAATTTTATACTCTTCTTTGAGAGCATACTAGGACTCTCTCCAAGGCCTATAACTGTAACATGGATTTAAAAAGAAAATTTGTCATTTTGTTAATTTTACATTATCAAGGCTCTTTTACTCTCAAGCACTAAGAAAAGTCGAGCGTTGCTGTCCTACTGACAGCTCTTGTTGACCTTTAATGGTCAGCTTTTAAATGTTGACCATGTGCACAGTTAAAATCTAAAATTGATATCAGCTGACCCAGATGACATATTTTGTTGTTCTTTGATGTACAGCTATGAAATTTGAATCATTTGGACAGTTTTAGATGTAAAATTGATCATTTAGCATAATAACCTTTGTCATAGAGATCAAGTTGTGGTATTTGTCACTCTTGTGGAAGCTCTATAAAAGTTAAGGGGGAAACAGTAAATTGATGGCTATGACTCTTAAAAATAAAATAGGTATGTTTTGGTCAGAAAAATTTGGCATTTTATTAAAAGCATGTGCAATTTACAGGTTAAATGGTTAAAACTACAAAGTCCCTATTTAATCACTGAGGATGTTTTACATTAAGAACATTTAGTCTGTTTTTGAATTTTATTTGGACATTTCAACTGAACTCTACTTAAAATCTTTTGTATTTTTTCAGGTTGTTTAAAAGGATGGCATGGAAAATCAGACATCATAATGGAAGATCTTCCAGTCTCTTTATCTTTTGGTGATGATGATGTTAAAGAAGATGATGATGATCATGATGATGTTACTTGTGACAATCAATCAGTTTCTTCACTTGAAGAGAAAGTTGCAGACAATTTCGTAAAAAAAGATGTTAATCAGATCATTTTTACAACAAAAACGTTAACTGAACAGAGGAAAACTGGAAAATTACATGATACCTGGTGTAGGAATCAAGTAAAAGCATTTTATGGTTTGCTTAATGATGTCTTATTGCAATCCAAACCTATAGAACTGTTTGAAGGAAAAAGTATACGCACTTTAGCTGTTTTATTTCTCTGGCTGACTCTTAATTACAGAATTTTTTGTTCAGGAATAACCCATGAGATGAAAGAGAAACATCCTGATTTCATAATAAAACTTGGAGAAGACCTTCACATATACCAGGATGAAGTTATGATGCCTGTGAATGTACCATGTATGACACAACAAGACCTATATCCTTGGGCAATGGAGCCAGTGACTTCAGAATTCAGAGTTAAGCCATCCTTAAGGTACAGAAATGTGCTGACTTAAGAGCAGATAATAGTGGGAATGTTATGGTTAAGTAGAGCTTAAACAATATTATCAGTACTATAGATCTGCTGTAATTATTATACAATTACTTTAAAAAAATTTTTTTGATATACAATAAGGTATGTTAGTATGGAAATATTGTATTATATCAAGTGTTTGATATTTGAGTTACCTTCATGTATTATTATGATACATTTTTGCACACTACAGGGGTTTTCTGTTTCATTTTGTGATCATTTAATATGATGAGAAACACTCATATTTGTTTGTCTGAGTAATTCTAAATAACAATGTGTTTTTGTTCTCAAATCTTCATACATTTCTCTATTTTGTTAGTCTCAATAAAGTTGTCACTGGTTCTTGTTGCTGGGATGTGTGGTGTTGCGTTTGTTGAATGCGTCTTTCCTTGCTGATGTTGTTTTTCATATTTGATCAAGATAAAATTTTATTACATTGGGGCAAATGTAGGTCATCTAGTCAAATCTTAGAAGAGCCTTGTACATGTATCTACTAAGAGTTTGTATTTTCTGCATTATATTCAGAAAATGTTTGTTAGTTCAAAAAACAAGGTCTTCATGTGTAATTAAAAACCTTTTTGCTTTCAATCTGATATTAACAAAACTTTATGGGAATTCACCTCAATGAAATCTCAGTCAAGTTTGTTACATGGTTAATGTGGGTCAAAAGAGGGAGGTCTATAGCCAAGTAGTTAAAATTATTGATTTCAAACTACTTGCCCCTCACCACAGGGGTTTCAAATCCAGCTAATAAATTGGGATTCTTTCATGCGAGGAAGCTGTGAAACATCTCTGGTTTACTATTTTAAAGGATACATGAGGTCATCCTCTACCACTTAAGTTGGAAAGTTGCAGTGTTTGTATGATGTACCCAATAACAAAAGAAAAGGAGGGTCACTATAGATAAATTATTTAAGTATCATTATGTAATGGGTAAGATTTATCAGGAATACTGATCTGACTGACCCTAACCCTGAAAATATATTATTTGTTATTCTTTTCTTCTTTTTTTTTTGTTAAGCACTACTCAGTCAATACAAGTGTTATATCAAAGAAGTACATGTATGCAATAAATAATGTAATAAAGCGGTGAACTGCTTTTAAGAAAAAAATAAATATTACTGTTTTTTGCTTTAAGCATGTCTATTCAAAGGAATACAAAATATGCCATAAGGCACCATTTACATGTACATTGATCCTTAACCTGGTAAAGGGTATTTAGTATTTGAAACCAATAGAATAAATACATAAATTGACCTTGTGTTTTGATCTGTTGTAATTCCCTCCAAATCTTTTTAATTTAGTGTTTATTGCTAATTGGGGATTTAAACTCGAATCTCACAGACTAAAGTGTCCCTGACCACTTATATTATATTATATTTCAATAAAAATGCTAACTGTCATAATCAAATAACTTTCACAATATATTTTATTACATGCTTTTCGGTGGTTTATAGAAATATATCAGTGAAATAAAAACTGGTAATTTCACTGTTTTAAACAGTGAAATTACCAATTTGATAATTTCACTGTTTTGAATTTAAGCCCGTTACAGTACGTTGTTTTAGTGAAATACCAGTGTGCACAGTACTGGAAACCAGCTTTATGACGTGACGTCATAAATTACGTCACGTTGTATTAGTATTTGGCGCGCTTTTCATTTAGTACTAGGTTAAAAAGTCTTTTTAAACGTTGCTTTGCATGTAATAAAAAGAAAATTTGTTTAGTTTAGTGTAAGATTGAAATATATTTCACCTCGTGAAATATATTCCGATCTTACACTGAACTAAACAAATATCCTCTATATATCATAATGGTAAGAAGGTTATTGGACTCGACTTGGCTCGAATTCGCTATTCCTTTCATTATCTTTTTACATCAAAATTGGCGAATAGGGGTGTCAACGATTCTTATATAAAACGTACTTAAATCGCCTTATTCTTTTACAACATTAAAATTACTCAATTTTATCACTTTAGCGTAACAGCGCTAGCGTAATAGTGAAGAAACCTTGGGTAACTCAAGTTCTGAAAAAGGCAGTTTTATTACAATTTTTTGTTTTCAAATAAATGGATTCGCATTCAACAGACTGGGTTCCAGTCAACACATTTCATAATTAAGATGATAATTTACTGAACAAATAGCAATGGAAGGAATAGATACAATTATTGTATATACAAATGTGCCAAAATTGTTAAAACTGTGGCAAATGAGATTCAGAGTTTCAAATCGATAACATGATTATACTAATTAAATCTGTTTAATACTGTTAAAATAATAATAATATAAAAAAAAACCTTTAATTTTGTTTACCCATTTAAGATTTAATTTTTAGATATTCAACATATTAAATTGATAATAGGTTTATAAAAGAGAAACTGAGCACGTTTGTGTCAAAATATAAAACAAGTATTGTGGCATATTTCTGCCAACAGTTAACCATATAATTATCGCCTTAACTTAAGTTTATCGTGTTAACACGATAAATAACAGAGTTTTCAAAGTGGTGAATTTAAACAATGTTAAAACAGAATGACGATGTTGGCTAACATATTATATTTTGGGCCTCATTTGACTGAGAAAGTGCTGATGTTTAAAATTGAAGACAGGATTTACTTCATAAAGAACAGTGAAATTGAGAATTAAGCCTCAAATGTGACTAATTTACTTTAGAACAAATAATAAGAAAATTCAGCAGGCCGACACCTACCGTGAAATAAGTGATGACGCGGAATTAGTGATGTAAAGTATGCGTTTTATATGTTCTGTACTCAAATTCACGCGCGAGGAACTGTTACACGAAGGATGGAGTTCTTAATATGATAACTTGTCAGTTCTTGTGATAACTGTCACGGAGTTCGTCGGAAAAATTGTGTTTATACTACTAAAAAACTCGTCAAACATAACGACATAACATAACAAATTTAAAAAGTGAGTTTTAGGCTCATAATTAATCTTAAATGATTAAGCTTCCCTAACATCTTGTACTTTGTGTCAGTAACTAATTTATTGTTCATTTTTCATTGCATCTTGTTGAAGATATATACCCAATTTTTCAAATGTCCTAGAGGTCTTGTGATAACTCTGAAGATGTCCTAGAGTTCTTATGATAACTTTTGTTACTGTTTTATGTTTGCAATTTTGCATTATAATTAGGCAATTATGTATGGCAAGGATGAAGACCAGATACAAACAGATCAATTAATACTTGCGAATAGGCAAATAATTTTGAAATTTTCCTAAAAATTACCAGATTTTAAACAAAATGCAAAGCAAAATGTACTATAAATTAGTTAATAATAGTTATTGACACATGATAACAGATGTAAGGCAAACTTAATCATTAAAGTTTAATTTAGCAGCTAAAACTTACGTTTTAAAGATGAAAATGACCATTTTGACGGGTGTTTTTGTAGTATATACAAAAGTTCTCCGACGAACTCCGTGACAGTTATCACAAGAACTCGCGACGAGTTATCATAAGACCTTCATCCTTTGTGTAACAGTTCCTCCCCGTGATATTGCTTATGGTTGTTGCCTATGACATTCCGCAACAGCAAAGCGACGCTGAAAATTATTAAAAAGAAAAAAAGATTAATTCATAAATAGAAAAACAACTTTTTAGCCAAAGGAGAACGAGATAATTCCCTGTAAAATTTATAAGGGAGACTTAATAAATGTAGAATTTCCATTGGTCATTTTAGAATTGCAAACTGATATCTAGAAAACTTACATTAGTAAAATACATGTACTATAAAGGATATTTCTGAAACGTAAACACGTTTAAATTCTTGAATAATCTAAAGAAGTTTTAATTAAGTTTATTGGGTATTTGAGGTCTGACTACAGTGCGTCGTTCCAAAATATGTTTTAACCTGCCGTCAACTTTCAAATATTTTTTTTCTGTTTTGGCAGAGTTATTGCCCTTGACTTAGTAAAAAAGTGAAAAATTGCATGTTTCAACTTGTGTTGCACATAGCTGAAAAAAGTATATGACATAGAGCCATAAAAAGTACAGGAATGTTGGTTGGCATGTGTAGTTGGGCACCTTGTGTTTTGATTGTTGATTTATTCAGTATTTGAAGAGTAATTGCCCGTGGCTTCGTAAACACCGTTCAATTATATGGTGTTATGTGTTCCTTGACAGCTTGAATCAACCAACTTTACATGAATGATGGTCAACATCACTGTGAAGCTGTGCACCTGGGGTTTTGCATGTGGTTATTATCAGTTTTGTCGGAGTAATTGCCCTTGACTTAGTATAAATTGCAATTTTCCTGCATAGCTCAAAAAGTATTTGACCTGTAGGCCTGAAAGTTTGACAAGAATGTTGGTTAGCATGTGTACTAAAGCACCTTGGGGTTTGCTTGTGGATTTATTCAGTATTTGAAAAATAAAAGATGTTACGTTTCTCACTTGTGTCACGTGTAGCCAAAACAATGTTTGACCTACTGTCATAAGATTGACAAAACAGTGGAGTGTGGGGGTACCCGTGTCCTTTGGACACATTTCTATTCATTATTTATATTCTGTTTACATCATATATGACAGCGTTATCATAGACAATGGAGGTAAAATGAAAAAAATATTGTGTACACATTAAATGCTTTGGTTACATTCGTACTAGGGTCTTTGTTTTTCATTACACACGTGATAACATGTTGTAAATGAAAGTATTCAATGTGATATATTAACCATTTTCACTTATTTTACATCGGTTAGTTATCAAACCTAGGTAAAACAACCAAACTTCTTACCTACTTACTTTCAGGCCGATTGCATAATATACTAAGCTTTTAAAATACTGCACAATGAATTTATCCTAAGATGATCATTTAGCCATTTCATATTCGATTTGGTTATTTGACCGAGGACAGTCGTTATGGAGTTAGACTGCATGCAGGCATCCTTTCACGTGCCAAGTACAATCTCTGTTTTTAACGTATTTTATTTAGCCCGGTTGTGATGAAAGTTATCTAGAGCTATTTTCGAACCGAGTCCACTTCATGGAACTAACGAGTACTGACGTCATGTGGAGAAACATTGTATTGCCCTCAAGAGGACTCAAACTCGAACTCACATTCGATTCCTCAGTTTTGAAACAGATACATTTAGTACTGGACCATATCTCCCTTACTTACAGATGCAGTTACCAAAGATCAAATATATAATAAACAAATTGATGACAATGTTAACAAAATTTCCGTTACAACTATTTTGATCGATTTTGACAATATGATTAGTGATTAGTGACATTATACTCATTCTTTCGTTGTCGAGTTGAGCTGCAGTAGTCATATACTTAAAACGATTGACTACAACGACGGTCATCGATAATTGAAAATGAAAGGTTTAGAATAGAATATATTTTAAAAACTGAAAATGTAAAAAAGACTGCCCAGTCTTTTTATGATTTGAACGTCAATCATATTCAGAAAATTTCTGTTAGTCATGTTGAAAATTTTCAACACATATGAACTAGACTATAAAATTAAAATGAAAAGTATGGAAATAAGGCTATTTTGACTTTGACCTGTACACCCACCATCAACATATGGATTGGCATAATGTCACTTTAATATTAATTAAGTAATTGTAAAACTGTGTGTGCATGGTAAGCAAAATACAAACACTAAGAAATCAGTAATTTTCATAGTAACCGGTGATTTCCATAGCAATCAATGACTTTCGATAGCAAGTTAAGAATTCCATATCAACAAGTGACTTCCCATAGCAGCCATTGGCATACATATCAAGCATAGACTTTCCATAGCAACCATAGACTTCTTTAATAGGAATCATCGTTTTTCCATGGCAATCATTGTCTTTCCGAAGCAACTAGAGACCAATATTGTAATCATTGACTTTCCATATCAACCATTGACTTCCATAGCAACCACTGAGTTTCAATAGGAACCACAAACTTTCATAGTAACCGGTGACTTTCTACAGTCACCGTTGCTTTCCATAGCAAACCGTGATATAAATTGCAATACGAACCATGGACTTTCAACAGCTATCACTGGCTCTCCATAACAACCATTGACTTTGCATAGCAACCGATGACTCCCAATTACAAACGCTTGCTTTCCATAGCAACCTATGACTCCATAGCAACCAGTGACTTAATAGCAGCTTTGGCTTTTCATTGCAAACTGTAAATTTCCATAGCAACTATTGACTGCCATAGCAAACATAAACTTTCCATTCTACTACTGAATTTCATAGCAGGCGCTGACTCCCAATGAAACCATGGAATTTGTATAGCAACTACAGTAACTTCTATAGTCACTATTGTTATCCCTTAGCAATAACAAGCACTAATGTTTTTAACACGTGCACTATTTCAGATACAAATATAAACTTTGTGATATCAGTTTAAGAGTTAGATTATATATCTGTGTTTGTAGGTCACAATATTACTTGTTTTCTTGTCATGAAGAGTATTAATATTCTGGTGAGCGATAAAAGGGTCATCATGTTGTTTTAAATATTTTTCAACTAACTGAATTTTAGTTTCTCGTGTATATCGTACAGACAAGAATATCTGAAACATTAGGTTTTAAACACAATCTCATTCTACAGAGTTAAAAAGTCAACACAGTCGAAATCTAAGGTCTCGAGTTTAGCTGAATTAGCCATAAATTTCAAAACGATTGACTATAATGACAACCATTGACCAATAATTGAAAATGAAAAAAGGTTTAGAATAGAATATAAAAACTTAGAATATAAAAAGACTGCACAGTCTTTTCATGAATTGAACGTCAACCATACATTCCGAAGGATATTCATAAAATGTATGTTAGTCATGTGGAATATCAACTACACACATAAGCTGGACTATAAGATTTTTTTATAGTATGGAAAAAGTTATTTTGACTTTGACCTGTACACCCGCAATTAACATATGAATGGGAATAATATCACTTTAATATTAAAGAAATAATTATGAAACTGTGCATGGTAAACAAAATACTTATCTAGAGATAAATAGTCTGTTTTTATATACTTGACATCGTAATAGAATACTAGTATATTGGTGTCAAGGCTCTTGTACATTAAAAAAAAGAGAAATTAATGCATATATATATGAGCGGCGACATGACATTTCCAACATAGAGGTCACAAGATAAAAATGAAGCCAATATTTCTTAAGGATATGACGCGTGCTTCTCCAATCAGCACTGTGCAGTTTCCAGGAAAGAAATTAATTATTCGATCTTTCATTTTTCAGTCATTTGTCAGTGTAATATGAGCCGTGTCACGACAAAACCAACATAATGGGTTTGCGACCAGCATGCATCCGCGCAGTCTGATCAGGATCCATGCTGTTTGCTATCAGTTTCTCGACTTGTTATAGCGTTTGTAAGCGAACAGCATGGTTCCTGATCAGACTGCGCGGATGCGCAGGCTGGTCTGGATCCATGCTGGTCGCAAACGCATTACGTTGGTTTTGTCGTGACGCGGCTCATATCTGTATTTATAGACATATCAATTGTATACTGATAATATGGTCAGTGTACAGAATATGTGAAACATAGATTGATATTTGACAGTGTTTGCAGCATGTTCAAACGACAATATACATTCAAATATCTCTTTATATGTATATTGTATCTATAAAGAAGTACAACGCAACACGGTCAAGTACGCTTAGTTCGTTTTTGGCTCGACTATTCATGTCTGTTTGACACTCGCAGACTTGTATTTACACCATGTCAGCATATTCCATGTCTGGTGTACACACATTTTGAGTAATACTGTTAAAAATAGCTTCTACCATAAATTTGGCTATACAGCGAATAATGAACAATTGCGATGGATGATTTGATCGCAAAGATTTGTATTCTGCTTTTAAGGTTAATCCTGTTAATAAATATTCAACGATGTGGTTATCAATATCATTATGATATTTTAAAATAATAATCAAAAAGAGAGAATTGTATAAAAGATGTTAAATCATTTAAGAATCAAACGTGCTAACTGTCTTATACAACGCCATCTTACATGACAAAGCAAACGTTTCAAACATTACTGTTGCTTAATGATTAGATACATGTATGAAGCGTATATTTTAATTTGTAGATATTTTGCGTTGTTATTTGAAAGATATTCTGTCAAATCGTTGTAATAGTTTATGCTTATTAGTGAATGTCTGGTTTTTTATTGCATGACATAAGACCTGTGTCGCTTGTAGTGTTGTTAACATAGCTTTGCTGACAATTCTTTGTGTATCTTGTTCTGTAAAGCATTTTTTTGATTCAAGGACAATTATTGCACTAGAATAATAAAAATATTCCACTTTTAATGATGACGTTATTTCGTAGTTAAACTCATTTTAAGTAACAACTACGATGATAAACTTGTTAAAATAATCTTGACCGCCTGACAAAATACTCGCTCAAAAGTACCATAAGAAAGAGAATTTCATGACAAATTATGAGTTGACATAATTTCATCTATTCAAATGACACTTGATTTATTGTCCTTGCAACATTAAACGCTTTCATGGCTTACTTAATTAAAACAGTTATACAATATTCACATTATTGGAGAGGTCATTAGACACAAGTGCAGGCGGCATCCATTTTTGCGTATCAAATTAAGTTTATTATCTTATGTATTTCATATCTCATATTTATTTTGGGTTGTAATGTTTTCTAAGTTAATCGGAGGATTAAACTGAATGACAGATATTTTTTACATGATAAGCGGCGGTGTGTATATACCGTATTTCGGACATAGGTATTTAAGACGCTAATGGCCCTCGAGTCCACAATGTCCTTCAGGCCATTATTGCATAATTGCGAGTAGCCCCCAAATTAAACTGTATTGATTGATTATTGTTTATTGAATAGCGATTTCTAAAAATAGTAACAGTAAACATTTATAATACATGTAGTTACAGTATTGTGAAATTGAAACTTTTCCTCTACAATTTAGGATGTCAAGGAGTATTGCTTTTAGAATGGTATATCTGGTTATCCTTTACTTATTTTCTTGTAAAACAATTGAGTCATTAACAGTACAGCTTAGTTATTTTCAGACATATTTTTTCTTCGTTACATGGTCACGCAGCTATACCGCCGCGCTAGTAAACGTCCGTAGAATCTGTTTTCCACGAAATATAGTATAGTCGCGTAATAACAGGTCATGCAAACTTAAAGTACTATTTTTATCCTTTAAGCATCTCCGATCTTGTTGATGGTATGAATGAAATTCCTTACTGCTTAACCATTTTATACAGATAACTTGGATAGGGCTTTATTTAGTTTATTTCCCAGCTGTTAATAAGTTTAAAGAATTGTCAATCAAAAGTAAATGTATCAATCTTGTATACCACAAACAGAACAAATATATTTACTATATGCAAGTATATGTTGCACTAAGTTGCATTGTTGAACAAATATATTTGCTATTGAGTAATCGAGTACATTTATGTATTTTTGTACTTATGTTTGTATTGCACAACAGTCTGTATACCTGAACCACTTGTGCGCCATTTTGAACATTGTTAAGGCATGTCCGCACTTTAAATAGGTCGCGAAACATTCAGGTCGCGCAAGTGGGTCGCGCACCAATCTACTTTTACACATCCTACTTTAACTTCGGAACACCTCGTCGATTTTTCCTTATGTGAGCTTATCCGGAAACTGACGGAAATAGCCGATATGTTGCTATTGTTCGCAGATGCAATTGGACCAATCAGAAGTTCTTCGATCGTTTCCCGCCATTTCAACAATTAAACAAATCTTCAACAGATGCCAAAAGACTTCTTGCAAGCTTATTTTTAAAGAAGCAAACTTGTTTATAGTGTCAAGATGTTTTCCAAGTAGTTGTCTTTATTCATTCTTACATGTCGTATAAATCAGAATGACCACTTTAATGTAAATAGGATAAGGAAGATATCACATCACGTGGATATCATTGTGTAATATAATGGACACTCAATACAAGAGGGTATAATTATGAGGAAATTGTTTGTGTGTGTTTGTGTGTGTGTGTGTGTGTGTGCGTGTGTGCGTGCGTGCGTGCGTGTGCGTGCGTGTGCGTGTGCGCGCGCGTGGGTGTGCGTGTGATGCTTGAAGTTGTTGAAATCCCGTCCTGTTTTATATGAAATTTAGGAAAAAGTATACCGAAATATTTTTGTCTTGTTGAATTATTGTTGTTAAACTCGTTTATTGAAAATGCCAGTTTTGGGCACAGGTGCCTCTGAATATATGGCATCTTAAGTTGTTGAAAGAAAGGGAAATGGATAAAAATCTGAAATATTAGTGATTCTAAATGGGCTAATTTCAATAAAAGTAAAATTGCAGCTACATATATATACGTGTTGAATGACTGCCATAAAATATAATATTGAGAGAAAGAAATCATAAAATAAAATGTCATAATTTCCTTGAAATGACATCATTAAATATAATGTTATAATATCGTTAAAACAGCATGTTTCAATATCCATGTTTATTTTCATAATGATTTGGAACATGTACTTTAAAGTAGAATATGGTGAAGTGAACAAAGGAAGTAATAAAACGTCTAAGCACTTTGCAATTGAAGATCTGATTAAGTATTTTTCTGAGAAAAACAATTATACTTGAAATCGAAGAGTATTTGTGAAAACATAAATATGCTTATGATTTTTATTATTTAACATGTATATACTGTATAAGTATGTTGAAAGTGAAAGGGTTAAGTAATAAGACTTACAAAGCCACACTTGTGTTAAGAGGACGGATGTGTGTTCACGTGTAATACTGAAATGAAATTTGGTTTAGTGGCCCTTGAAATTCGCTTCCTGTAAATCGACAGTCTCGATAGACAAACTTCCCGAAATATGGATTTAACGAACTAAGGTTCAACAGTATTTAACCACAATATCTTAACGATAATGAAATGTAAGTTTTCCAATCCACATATATTTTGATGTAAAAATGTTACATGCTTGTAAAAATTGATAAATAAAATATGTTTAAACTAAATGTCAGTTATTTTTCAAAAACAAAATGTATTTCTATGACGTAGGCAAAAATACTTGTTCTAAGTATTCAATTTATTGGAAAGGAAACACTACATATAATTTAATTACTTGGCCCTCAAGCTCTTACAACACGGATATTATTACAAGCGGCTATAATTGCTGCGCATTATCTGAATGATTTCATATTGTGATTCTACTGCCGGACGACCCGGATGGTTTGTGGATATTTCAGAAACAAATTCTTTTCAAGGTTGACAAATGCGTCTTTGATAAGGTAATACCGTTTTAGAAAAGTTGTAATGTTCGAGTCAATTATAAAATATTACTTGTATTATGTCTTTGAAAATATCCAAATAATAATCGGTATATATACGATTTAATCTTTTATGGGATTGGAATATCTAAATGGATTCTTTCCTTTTCCTAACCTCCATTTTACCTCCATTTTACTTATGACTTTACGCTTTCAATAATTTCTAATTGGTCTAATAAAGCAAAATAATAATAAGAAATAGATAAAAAATTAACATTGACATAAAAATCGTATTGATCATTTCAGTTTGCAGATAGTATGAATACTTCATAACTTTATCAATAAAACGTAACACCTGATAATGTTTTAGAAACAATCATTTCTTAATTAAAATGTTTCAAACCTACCGGTAAACGCAGAAACGGAACCTTATTTGTATGATTTTTATACGGGCAATAGCAACTTGATATACCGACTTCAAAATAAACCTTCAGACATAAAGCTATTTGATTTTTTGTCCTGCTCTATAAACTTTTGGCTCCATGTCGTGCCAATTATTCGTGCAAGACTTTCTACACAGTGCAATTAGATAAAAGTCAAACTATCAAAAAAGGCCAGTTTACATGTGTTAATAGCAGGTGTTATCTTATATTGTCAATTGAAAATGTTTTATATGTCTAATAGCTAGTGTACAGATTTCTAATCTTTAACAGCAATATGATTTGAAACAATGTCGTAATTGAGAAGACAGATTGATTGAATAAAAAACGGAGTGGCTATTAATAGTTTAAACTAACGAAAATGTTTACAGTGAGAATGTAGTAAAAAGTCATTGCAATGTATAGGGCATAATTTGATTCAGATAGCAAACTTAAGATTAAATCGCCTCACATTCTCGCCAGATATTATGTTTTTCTAATCAAGTACTCAATACAGATAAAATATATTTCCAATTGTGAAACAAACATCGTTTTTTGTGCTCCACGTGATTGGAATCCGCTTTTTGGTATTTTAGTCACGCATCGTTGGTTTTAATCAGAAAACTCAGTTTTTTCAAGCCTATTGAAATACATCTTATCTTAGTATCCTTCCAAACAAGGTGTTGAAATCAGTTACCCCCTTGAACATCGTCTCTTCTGTTAATTTGAAAATAACTCCAAAAACAAACTCAATAGGCAGGTTTCAACAACTCCTTATTCGATTTGAACATGGCTAACATATTTACCATTCATTTCGCGTTTTTCGCCTTCTTTTTGCATGACGGTGGCCTTTGTTTCTCGTTGCTACATTTCTTGTTTCGCGCTGATTTGCATTTTTTAGCATTGCTACTCTTTTGTTTCGCATTACTAAGATTACTTTGGCTTCCTTCGCGTAATTACTCTTTTGTCGCATTATTATGCTCTTATTTCGTGTGCATACACCTTTTTCCCCAAACTCCCTACAGCGGTTACGTCACACTTTGCTACTTTAACCACTGCCACCACTTAATCCCACGTGACGATAGTTGTATCATGTGACAAAAACATGGCGGCCAGTTTCAGAACGCCAAGGATCCCATATCCAACTGCCAGATTTACAATTACATCCTTACCAGATAAAATATGTTCAAAACACTCAATGTGTTTACATTTTTAAAACAATTGCCGGATTAAAATCTTTTGAGCAATCGTTCAATAACTGTCTAACTTAAGCCATTGTTTACTATACAAGTTAAATTATCTTTCGTTATGTTTACACAATAGTTTTTATACGTATATTTTTTACATTCTTGTACATTAAGCATAACAATTTAATGAAAGAAAACTAAAATGATATAAAGTATTCTATTTTAAAATCAAAAGTGAAAAAAAATATATTCGGCTCTTTGACGACCGAATTTACTTGTGGTGGCGGTGGTACCGATAAGGGGAAGTAACCGCCGAGGGAGTTTGCTTTTTCGCATTACCACGACTTTTGTTATGCGTGCGTCACTCGACTTTAATCTCGCGTGACTACTCTTTTTAGCTCGACTTCTCTTTTCGAAGAAAAAATAAAGCTATTGTTAGAGTCATGGTGGCGTTCCCGTAGCCTTCCCTAAAACTTAAACTGTAACTTTTTAAAGATTTACTGGTATTGCCTTCATATTTGGTCACATAAACACTTGGGACAAGACCTCCAATAAAACAAAAACACTTGTGACCAAAAGGATACGTTGAATAATTTTAATATGATCTTGACCTTTAAACGACTCAGGATGATTGAATTTTGATTATATTTTCTTTACATTGTCATTTTTTTACGGAAATGATTCAAACCTGGAGAAAAAAAAGCAAGTGTGACCAACTTAAATAGTATGAAAAGGAAACCATATTTTTTCTTTAATTTCTCTTTTTAAAGATTTATTAAACAGTTTATCTGTTTGGTTTGAGAAAAAGTCTAGGGTTCCCGACACGGCGATGGCTCTTGTTTTCCATAAACTGGAACGATGTTAAGATTCATGCATTAATTGCCAAAAGGGATAATTATCTATTCAAGTTCAAGACTTTTCTTGTTCTATTGACTATACCTCTTAAAAACCCCAACCATTAGACTGAAGTTTCAAACTGTATCCTAACTGTTGTTTCATTCACGGGATAAACATTTAAATTTTTCTCATCATAATAAGCTGTCTAGATATACTGACAATCTTCATGCATTGATTACCCCATCATTTCTCAACATCAACGGAAGTAAATGTTTATTATTAGGCATCAAGGAAAGTAACCAATGTGAGAAGTTTGATTAAGAGGAATGAATACTTATCATAAACAAAATATTTAACGCTTGCATTATAAACATCATGTTTATCAGACAGTTGTTATGACACATGTCATGATTGTCTAAATAATCCTTCAAATCGTCGAAACAAAAATATCATTAAATACGAACGAAATACATACATTGAGAATATGTGTTTTATATACAAGACAAAAATAAAACAACATTCCAGAAATTATTTTTAAA
Source organism: Ruditapes philippinarum (assembly GCF_026571515.1). NCBI lineage: Eukaryota > Metazoa > Mollusca > Bivalvia > Venerida > Veneridae > Ruditapes > Ruditapes philippinarum. The sequence goes on along the minus strand of NW_026862104.1, from coordinate 9 downwards.
AAAAAACAA
>NW_026862103.1:0-27925 GCF_026571515.1 Ruditapes philippinarum | reverse complement strand
TTACAGACGTGCTAATAATGTGATAAGAATTGTAGTATCAAGCATATTGTAGAAGTGTTACAGTTTGTCACTTGATGTTTCTAACACACTTATAAATATTTCGTCATATTGCACCAATAATCTAAAAGTTTTCCCAAAGATGACAAGCATAACAGAAATGCTATAAAACAATTTCCTGTCTGTCGCCCACTTATCTAATGCTGCACGTCATTCTTTTTAAAACCATTCCACTGTAGCTCAAAACCTTTCACAACTTGCGATTTTAATCATCTGAATCAATTTCGTCTCTGATTTCCTATATTGATAAAATCAGCAATATATATTCAGACGGTGTAAATGGAATCCGCTTTTATAAAAGCATTATTCGTTTTCACGTAATTAATGTCGTAAAAACGACAGGAACATGTCTTGAAATGTTTATATCCACAATTGTGGTTCGTAACGACACCATTTATGCATATGTTAATTTAAATATTTCATGCATATTATCAGTAGTGTTTTCTCTATCTGAACGCATTTCTTTATTGGACAAGTTTGAGCTTAAAATGTAAAACGGTTTTGATGCATAAAAGTGTTAATTGCCGCAAATGTTTTTTTTAAATCATAATCTTATCGTCTTGTAGTCTTAAACATGCACAAATAAAAGCTTTTAAATGTGTTTTAAATCGTGCCTTCGTGATATAGTGCGATATATTTTACTAATTTCTTCCAATTTTATTTTATTTATTCATCAAAATATGACATGTAAGTTATAAACATTCAAAGGTATTCTGGAATTTATTCATTGGTTACATTTCTTGATAATAACATAGAAAATTATTTAAACATATTTTCATCGCTTATTGTTTATTGTGTCAGTTATAATGCTCATCAAAATGTTATGTTATTTCCAAATTAATTTAATAAATTACAATTGCCGAAACATCAAACACTTAATTTTATGCTTCATGTAAAATTATCTTTGCAATGCTGATTCATATGAATGAAAGAAAACAAAAACAGTTACAAATATCTGGAAAAGTGATCGCTCGGAAGCATTTAAAACGGTAAAATTACATGAAAATTGCAGGTTGATTGAGTCTGTACATGAGATATAAAAAGAAGTGCAACATCCCTCAAACCCTAGCACCGGCTTGAGCAGTGCTCAATTATTGACACTTAAAAGTGTTGGAATTAATGATCCAAAAAGGAATAGAACAATATAACAAGAAAAATATCACAGCAAGCGTTATAAAGTATATTATGTTTATATCATAATATGATTTTTTGTATTATGTATAGCACAGTTTTATTAATAAATTCCGTTATTATTTTAAATGTGGTCATAGAGAAATTTGCTGTCTACTATTTCTTTTTATTTAAACCATATGAAACATACACAAATACTTAGATTAGTTTAGGTATAGAATTAAATCAAATTGTTTTTCTTACAAAGCATAACCTTAATTGAAAGAATTGATATTTAATGGTTTAAACATGTAAAGGCATTATTAAAAATATATCGAAATTTATCAAAGCTGATTTCTTTTTATTTGGAAAATATCATTATTAAATTTATTGATGTAGATATAATTGTAAACATTAAATGGACTGTTCGCAATCATATATACCAAACTGTCGACTTTTTATCTTGTAGACTTATTTAGTATCAGAACTTCTTATTTTGTCTTCCGAGATTGAAACTAGAGTATTGTCTAAAATCTAATTTCTTTCAGAGATCAGCTTGGGAAACTTTGAAAAGAAGTAACATGCAAAAGATAAATATGAAATATACTCAGAAATAAATTGAACATTAAATTTTGTGCTATTCTTTAGCTATTTTACGTGAAAAGGTGTTGGCTTTTTAATTTTGAACAATTTTGCACATAAGGTATAATAATTATAATTTTTCTGGAAAAAAAAACGAAGTGAGCGAATGATCTTAACTTTTGCACATACGTTATTGGTCTAGACCTTCATTAAATAAAACCATAATCTCGAAAAATTATTTCCAGTCTCGTTGATGCGAGTCTCGTAAATTGTGAATAGGCGGGTAATGAAATAATGTAGATTTACTAAATGACGTTTTAAAACTTGCAATAATTGTTCGTCATGAAACTTTGTAATGTTAAATTTTTGTAATATGCTCAAAACTTGTAATTCCTTTTTGCTATCGTGGCAATTTCTTTAAAAAAAAACGTAATGCTTAAAGGGGATTTTGAAAAAAAATCAATAAAAAATTTTGCAGCGTTAAGGGGTTTTTTAACACACCCCGTCTTCAGACCCAGTTTTCCCCGTTTTTTTATTGTTTTGTTTTTCCTTTTACTTAAACCTTTTGGGCTTTTTTTTGAGAAAAAAGAATGCCCGTGAATTTTGGAAACCATGCTCTTTTATACCTTTTGGTTTTAATAAAACACTAAAACCCGGAAATAAAATAACCACTTTAAAAACCATAATTTTTTGGCAGAATTGCTGTTCAGAATCATTGAACATAATATTCTTAGAAGACATTTTATTGGTTGGATGCTCTGTTAGTTTTTATGATTAATAACTAAGACATTTTAACGATAGGAGTAACAACACAAAATTTATTCCGGTAATTTTTTAAGAGCACGTTTTCTTTTAAAAACTATTAACATACATGTATCAAAATGCTCACCTTTTCTGATAACTGATTATTGATTGTAAATTCTTTTCCAGTTCTTTCAATGATTTCATTCAATAAGGCTTATTTTCAAATCACTAAGCATGATTATCCGAAATCAATAGTAACTTCTTCCATTTTACAAATCTATCTGAACAATATTTCAGTCTGTAATGATTTCCTTGAAATGAATAAGAGATTAATTTACGGGTTGAATAAACCATTCGGGTTTAGGAATTGAAGTTGTCTGAATGTAACGTTTAAACATATTGCGTTCCGATCTTGTGCACAAATTAAATACGTAAGTACATGTATCCGTCAATACCATTAATGCCTTTCATAATCTCATATAAACGAATGTTTCTTGATATATTACAATAGCCGTATCTCTTTTCAAAGAAAGCTTGAATCGAAAAGAAATGACACAATAGGCTCCTAATCATAAATAACATAAATGTCTAACATTAACTTGAATATAAATAAAGTATTTACATATCATAAAATATTATATAAATGACTATCACCATTATTCAAAACTAATAGAATTAATTACAAATTTGATATCCGTGACATTTTAATTATTGTCAAAACATGACAAGTACTAACAATAACATTCAATGTAAGACTTATTAATGGAACAACCATCAGTAAGGTAAATTTATCAAAGATAGATTCGTATTCATGCGACGAACCAGCCGACTATATAAACAAAGGCATTGCTGCATCTGTTTTTGTAAACAAACACATTCAAAGGCAGTGCGCAATTAATTTTGCATGATTTGAAATACACCACCCTTTTGTTTTTGGTGCGCTCCTTAAGCTTTAGGCTAGTTTATCACAATAATAATATTAAGCAGATTCTTATCTGAGCTGGTGCAGTCATTTCCTGTTTGCTTGCTCTTCGAATTTCATAATATACGCAACAATTAGAAATTTCCCTGATTTATTATATTGTCAATTATTATTATATTTTACTTAAGACCAGTTTAAAACGACAACTAACTTCCAGAAGGGTTTTCCATAAAAATACAGGCAATTAATGTAAAACCTTTATTTAAAAAAAAACAATTGTCACCATTGTAAATGGTTTGATTATTTTTACATTATAAACGATAATTATTATTTCCTACGTATTGGAAAAATAATACAATGTTATTTTTATTATTTTTTCACTACGTAAGAAATAATTATAAAGGAATATATCAAACGTAGTCGTATACATTCAAAATTATTTTAGATAAATTTACTTTCAGTCTCCTATAAATCGCACAATACAGCTGTCCTTTGTCAAGATTTAATGCTTCCCAGATGTTTTGTTTTCTTTCCGCCTTGTACCTGGTTTTTCTACTGACAAAACGATTTCACTCTTCTCACGATGATATTATATACTGTTGATTAAGTATACTCCTTATTAACAATGATAACTTTAAGGATAATAATTTATCGTTGCTTTATTCACTTATTTAACACATTTGATTTATATGTGAATTAATTCTTCCGCCGTTTATAAATTACATAGGAAGAAAATGTCCTGCAAAGATATCTGCGAATAATAAATAATAAACGGTTTGTTTTTAGAGGTAAAATTGTGTTAAAATTCGTTTTCAATTGTCTTTTCTTTCCATAAACATGTACATGTAAGTACTTGGTAATGCTTGACATATATTGCCTCATCTACCATGGTGTTAACATGTTACGTTTGCACATCGCACATCAGTATGCAAGCTTTGACATTTTTTTCTGTCATTACACACATAACATACACAACACCATATCACTCAATATTTCTTTTTATGTTAAAACATTAGATAGCTTAATAAACCCGAAGACCAATTAAGGTTGCTTTTTTGTTTAATATCAATTAATATGTATTTGATATATTGATAGAAATATCTGGTATGAAAATGATCCCTCGGAACATTAAAAACAGCAAAATTATATGAAAATTGCAGGCTCCAAGGTTTACACAAAATTTGCGACTAAACCGAGTCGCAAAACAATAGTATACCCAAAAATCATTTTTACTCAGAATATCCGTTAATGAAATCAATATGATGTAGACGTTATTGAAGCTAGTTTTACAACAAGATGGTCAAGTTCTCCAATAATTCTAGAAATCTGTTGAATTCCCTTTGGACTTATTTATCATTGAGATCCTATAAAGATTAAATTTCTTTCGGCGAAGTTCTCTTTAAAGTGCCTGATTTGTGTTCTTTAAATTATTTCTCTAGGGTAAGATATCTTACATCATTGTCTTATATATCATTCATAATATGATTGTTTATTCAACACTGTCTAACTGTTCATTATCATAGATACTTTTAATCTTATTGATATTTTTTTTCCTTATATGAAAGCATTTTAGGTGAGTAGATAAGGATTTTGTAATGAAACAATACTTTCCAATATTACATGTTACATTCTTGATTATTTGTATTAAATTTTATTTTCACCATATAGATTATTACCATTAAACTTTTCTAATATAAATCATTATTAGGTAAAATTTTATCAATTTAGCTTTGTTTACTGTTTTCATTTCCATAGTCTAGAGAGTTCATATCAAGTATATATCGCACCCCATATAGCCTCTATTCCATGTTCAGAATAAAAAAATGTAATATAAATACATATCATAGTTCTGCGATCTTGTCTCGATTTCATTTTTTTTAAAGTCAAAATCTTATATCAAATCCCTTTTGTACTTGAAGACAAAATGTTTAAAAGTGGGGAGAAGTAAAGAAGGTCATTATGTAGCTGCAAATCACATATCAGGTTAGGCTAATAATGTATAATAATCCCGTTATAATAATAGTCATTTTGTTAATTTAAAAGTGAATATCAGGAATATCATACTTAAAAGTCAAAATATCCTATAGAAATGATTGATCACATTTGTGGTAAAAAGATTGTGTTTGATTTCTAATAACAGCTTGTTTCCGATATAAGTGTTATAATTGCTACGTTTCCGTGCAATTTACTCAATCATTCAATCATTACCCTAGCGTCAAGGAAAACATTGAACCTACGCACTTCCGAAATTACTATTCCAGAGGTTTTTTCCGACCTTGGAAACGTGGAAAATAGAAATAATACTTTCAACCTTAGGATATGGATTTTAAATTGCATGTGTTTGTTTCGGCTTATTAAGCACATTGACATAAAACCGTGCCGAACAATATAATCATTAATTTTAAGTTCTGCGCGTTACGTAGTATAGCCGCAGAACGTATGTTTCAACGTTATGTCGCACAAAAACTAGTGCGCGGATCACAGATGCGTATATCACGTGATCAGTGATTGGTCATGTGGTTTTAGGCGGTAAAATGCTCGTGGAAATCAGTTCTACGCTCGGTTTCGATTGTGAAGGACAATTTTATTCAAATTCGAATATTGTATTTCAGCCAGTTGTTGCATATGGCTTTAAAGTAAATATTTGTGATAAATCGGAAACATAAGACATAAAACAGATTTTATATAAAAAATATGTAACAGTCATACAATCATTTATGTTGATAAAATATTTGTAACAAGCTATATAGGTATACTGTAACTAACCCTGGTATGATAGGAACAGTTTTCCAGAGTCTTTTAACATTCCTTATAATGGGCTGATTGTTTAATCTCTGGTTTTTAACCTGACTTATCATATCTTGGTTCATATAGTTTGTAAGGATATTCACAAAACAATAATATACAAGTGAAATTGTTTATCTTTTTATATGTATACGGTTTGGCGCATCATTATGTATATGTGTATGTATGAAAACGAAGTTTTACAATAACATGTACTTGTACACACTGCTCAAATAATAAACTATCGTAAGCCTTGCCCATTGCAAAACTGTGTTTGTGTTTTGTGCTAAATAAGGTTAAGACGACGAAATAGTTACGACGCGGTTGTTGTTTTTTCCAATGCAAGTTATTTTTTTTTTTTTTTGAAGTCAGGGTTTCGGATGGAACTGAGACAAAACGTTCTGCAAGTAAATTAACTTAAAAAACTCTATCACAAACCTGTGCAATATTGACAGTAAAAAGGTTTTACAGAACGAAGTATTCCTCTCCTCATAAAAGATGAGAATGTATACATCCAATGTGTCTGATTCGAAATCTGAATAGAACTACTTGATGACGGATTAAAAAAAAAAAAAAAAAAGCGTGTCGTTATGTCGTTATAATGATTGCTGTCTTAAAGTTCATAAACATGTTTATAATGTTCATGCTCTCTGAAGCACTCTGTATCGCTCAATACAATGTTTGACAAGTTATATAGTTAGGTGATAACAGTTGTAAGCTGAAACAACTTAAACCACCAGGCCATATAACGAATGTATAATACAGTACAATTTCTTTATAAAAAGAATAGTGACAATTATGTCATACTTTTAAAGCAGTCGTATATTTTATTAGAGCCACAATTACAGATTGACAATTTACATTAAAAGCGTGCAGTTTTATAATAGAAATAAACTTACTTAGGAAATGTTTCCTCCCTTAATTAAATATTTATTTATTAATATTGCTAATGGGCCAGCTAACCTTGGCCAATATCTCCTTATTGAGAGAGGCTATATTCATTTCGATTCATTCAAACTTCCAATAATGTTTAGTTTCATTATTATCTGAAATCAATAGTTATAGGTACTGCATGCTCTTGAAAATTATGACCGGAAGTCAATTTCGGCAGAGCTTGAGTTAACATTGTTAAATATTGCATAAAAAGAAGAGCGATTTGAAGCAGAAGTGACGGAAACAATATCATGACGTTAATAAACTAAATAAAATCGAGCCTGAAACATTTCTAACTTTGCCGTGTTTTGGTGTTTTTAAGGCAAGGAAGGGAAATTTCGCCAGACTTATTAAACGTTCCAATGTCTTTCAAAATATAATGACATATTATGTTTCAAAACTAAGGCGATTACAGCTAGGTTTGCAGTTTCTACACGGTGAAATACATTTTCAGATATATCGACATTCGACACAAACTGAATTTATTACGAGTTCAGTAAAACATGCCAACGAAGTTTTATTTCACCCTGCAAATGTCGTAAATGCTAACTCACTAAAATATTAAAGAGATACCATTTGCTCTTTTTATCATTCTTTTAATAAAACACAACTTTGTACAGCTCTAAACTGCAAGGAATTGATAATTCGATTTCCGCTAACATCAAACTTAAACATTCTATTTTGCCATCGTGTAAGGCGGTGTTTAGAATTTAATTTTCTGGCAATTTTATGTCATGCTATCAGCGCAGTTTGTGCCGTGTGGCGGCTGCAAAATTATTTCTTAGCATTGACTCGGAGGCATTATATATTCGATTAAAATGACTTTATAGTTCTGTCTATGACACTTAAAACTTTCAAGTTTTCAATTCTCCTTCCCTAATTATGTATAATTACCCTTTAGATATTTTACCTACTGAAAATGTCGTCTTTTGACAGCAATCTGTCATACGCAGACTGCATTATCTCTTCTTATGCCCTCTCAATATATCAATTTAAGTTCCTCCAATTGTCGCCCCATTCAGGAATACTTGAGTACCGGAAAGTGTCACATTGAGGTTCCATATGAATACATATGTGGATGGTACGGAATTTCAATTTATACTTTTATCGTTTGATAAATGGTGAAGTATTGGTGGTTGAGAAAGACATTTTGCAATTTTCAAAATTTCTTCTTATGCCTATTGTAAAAAAGTGGTAGGGTTAATGCTAAACATTAGCGCAAAGATTAGTATCAATATTGTTATGTTCTAGTAGCTCTATTTCGGAATAATGCATACACCAAGTTGAAATGTTCGCTTTTTAAAAAATTTATATTGTATCATGACACTTTTGAAAAAGTTCTATATAAATGTCTTATACGAGTAGACACTTTACAGATATAAAGTAGCGGCGATTCGTACGACACCACTATATAGATAACAAAAACTGTGTATATTTTAGACAGTCTTTACGAAGTTGGCAAAAACTGAAACCATTATCCTGCCATATATTAATATCAACTTATTAAAACCAATAATACCTGCATCTTTTAATGAAATATGTTACACATATTATTAACCAAGAAAAATGAAATGAAACCTAATTTTTTATTGTTGTCAAAATACTGTTTTCAACATCACTGGTGTTTAAAGTCGTCATAAAATTTACTATAATTTGTTTCGAAAATATACATGAAATACATTTGACAGATATAAAACAAACCTATTGAACTGAAATTGTGTTTTCAAAATTAACTTAATCAAACAGTATATAAGTCGTAATTAGAAAATTGATAAATAAAACATGTCGGAATAAAGACTCTTTATTTAATTGATAAAGATCGAACAACTTCAAATTAAGTTTCTGTTATCTCTTTATTTACTGCTTTTTTGTCATCACATAAAATAAATGATATTTACAGAAATAACTTCTAAGACATTTGCATCCACATTTGATGTTTGATCACTGGTAATTATAATTAATAGTGAACGAACAATAATATACCAAACATATTTCTTTTCTAAAAAAAAATGGAATTTGATTGAAACACGGGAGGGAATTTACAAGAAGCTTTAAAGGGCAATACATCAAAGGATCATTTGCATATTAATGGCAACAACAATATGTGATGACCTCAAACCAGCATATCTTAAAGCCTGTTTTGTGTTTGTTTGAATTCTTTGTTTTAAAACCCAATCATGCTCGTAAGATAAAACGCTTTGATCTTAATAAATAACTTAACTAGAATATTCCACAAAGCCGAAATTATATTTTTATGAAAATTATTTCAGTTGATAAATATGCGACCGTTTCCTCACTTTAAAGAAATGCAAATTACAGTTAAATCAAAGATATTTGTTAAAGCTAACTTGTTGTGTGTGTTTTGCTTTGAGAAATTAAACAAAATAAATGTGTTTCAGCACACTTGTAAAAACATGCTCATGGTTAGCTTATGTGATTACCTTTGTACTTAGTCCGACGTCAAAAGAGGTATATTTTATTTATTCATAATATTAAAAAATGCATTTTTCAATTATTCATATATTAGTATCTGATGAGCTTGCTTAACTCATGTGTATTCATATATTTGTATTAGGCAACACCCATCAAACACCGGTAGATGTCATGATTCTAAATATGACATGTTTATTGTATATAGAAGCATTGATTGCAATTTTATAAATTACATTTTTAATTATCTTGAACGAAATGCAATTTTGCCGTCTTAACATAAACTGCTGATACTTGCTGTATATAGTGAATGAGATATAGAATCGATTCAGATATAGAAAAAATCTTATATCGAAATAAGAATAGTTACAGGGAAATAGTTTTGTCTTTTGGTCAAAATTGTATCAACAGTTCCACCAGTTATTGACTTTGGTTAATTCATTCAATCTGGTTCATCACATTTGAGACAACATTGACAACATATGATTGCAGCACTTAAATACTTGTATATTAAGTGTATGTTTGACAGCCATAAGAATGTTTTGATAAGTAATGGCTTCAATAATTTCGCGTGGAACAAAAAAGAACTAGATGTGACAAAAACTGTTTTAATTAATTCATAACCTTAACTTATCATATTGAATATTCGAAACTTATTCAACTATATTAGTCTCATAAAATTACATTCTACTTTACAGTAATAGATTCGTTGCAAAACAGATATGTGAATTAAAATCCCTTTGTTTTCAAGATGACATCTTAGCAAGGAAACGTTAGATGCATGCTTTTGTAAAATTGTTTTTCTTTCACCATGCACAATTTATGCTCTTTTTATTTTTACATTTTGGAGCAATGACTGCGTCTTCTTTATTTTAATATGCAAATTATTTGGAAAAAATGAAATATTTCAATAATTTTATATTTTCATCAAGAAATTTGAAATTTAAGTGAATGCTCTTTATATTTCATGTGAGCACGAATCTAATTTTCAAGAATTTTTTTTTTCTGTTTGCCTTTTCTTTAAACGTAATTTCTATCAATATAAAACTATTATTTTCAATCTTTGAAGGAATTGAACTGTGAATATTCTTTAAGCGTACTAAATATAAATATCTTAAAAGATACTTTAAGTGATTACAACAATGTTCATAAATGTTAAGTTGGCTTTTTGCTCAAAAATGTATCACGTGAATACACTATAAAATGTTAACATTTGGTTTCAGCATGTTTATTATATATAGACAGTATAATCATTAGCCATATTTCCTGTTATGGTCGTTTACCTTATGACACTAAATGCTTTTATCTCTGATAAATTATTCATAAATGATATTGAATTATGCCATTAACACTGCTAATATAATTTTTGGCACATTAAGAGCTAAGTCAATAAACAACGTTTGTTCATATTACAGAAACTGTGTAATAGTTTGTCTAGAGTTGGGAAAAAAATAATTTGCCGTATCAAATGTTAAACAATATCGTTAACAATACGCTCTAACGTTAAAACAGAGAGAAATAGAATCCGTTAAAAAAATCCAAAACAGCACAATTGAATATATTGCAGGTTTGGTTTAATTGAGCCTGTTCATGGACAGTAGCGGGAGGTGCAAGCTACCTACCACGCACCCTAGCACCGGTGTAAAGTGTATTCTATATTTATCACGACATGGTAAAATTTTAAATTTTGAAGCATTCGCAAATATACAAATAAAAAATCCATTCCTCAATAAAATTGCTTCAATAAAATATGTTCTATCATAACATGTGATTGAACACCTATTACCAATTTGAAAAAATAGTCAAACTAGGAACTTCTTATCCATACAAGGTTATTCAAGGTTTGATTGAATGTCAAATAATTATGCCAAATAATGAAACCATTTTTATTAGTTAAACATGTTAGAGATTTAACTATTTACGACCAGCCAATGCATTCAGATATAGCTTAATTTGAAACAAATTAAGTTTTATCGCAGACGAGTTCAACTTCATTATTTTTTAAAACTAATTTTAGTTTTAAATAGTTGGCATTTTCTAGTTGGATGATCAAATATTCCTACTTGAATAAATCGCCCTTATGATATGTTGCCTGCTTACCAATTAACTTTGTATTTTGACGTTTTATCTGTAATATGCAGGCTTCATAACCCTTATTTCCTTTCAAAATTCCATTTTGTTTTTTTCTGCCCATTGTTTATTCGTTTAGGGCATACGCTTTCTATTACTTGGGGACCATATGCCGCTTTTAATTGAATGGCACGGAAGTGTTCTATGAAAACCGCCGTATGAACACAAATTTTCATGTTTAAATGTTAAATTCTGCTTAAGCCGGTGCTAGGGGTGTGGACGGAAGTGTGCACAGTACCGTCCATGAACAGGCACAATTTTGACGTTTTGGACTCACTTTAGGGAGTCTTTTTTTCTCAATTTTAACATTAACACTAATTTTTATGACAACCTCCAGGTCCGTAAATTTGCATCCTATAAAATACAAACAAGTGCTTTAACTGATCTCCAATTGCTTTTTATTTTAATGTTGTTATTGTAGAAAACTTTATTAAAACATAACTGTATAAATCCTGAAACTAACAGAAAAAAGATGGTTAGATTTCGCTAAGATGAAGCAGTTTTCTATGCCTTAAAACAAACATGTAGTAAAGGAGTAAAAAGGAAAACAGTATCAAAATAGGAAACTTGTAAACATGTTCCATTATCTACTTGTTTTTTTTTTACAAAATATAAGATCAAGCTGAAAGAAATGCTTGCTTGACAACAAAACAATAAGACAACAATAATTATTATATAAAGATTGCACAGAACAATGTTCATACAGCACAATTATATCGACATAAATCTGTGTTTTATAAAAAAAAATAATTTTAGAATCATATTGAGAAGGATTTATATTGTAAACCTGTCACAATGCGTTTGTATTCTCTGTAACAGTGTCTGAGCTTATGGTCGAATTACCATTTTTATTGCAGATTGTACCGTTGATATTGAATTAGATGTACTGCTCCCACGCTTTGCTGTCATTTACATCACGATATGATCCTTTTAATGAACGTTTATTTACAGAATAAGACAGAAAAAGGAATAAATCAGACAAAGGAGGAAGTTATTAATGTTCGTAAAAAAATGATAAATATTACATAATATATTTAAAAAAGGAGAACCCAGGTGATAATTAAGGTAAGGTTTCATTCATATGTACCGTCTGGTAGCTCGTTTATTAATACGTTATTACTATCTTAAAATGTTACATTGAATTAATGTACGTATGCCAACATTTTGTTTATTTATATCATAACATTCTGCTGATACTATCGTATAAAACAAAAAGGATTGTTTTAAATTTCCTAAAGAGCTGATGAAATATTATTGGTAATAGTACATGCTAAAATATGCTTAAATCAATACCTCTTCTCTGTATAATAATTATGTTTTAATATATCATCCATTACAACAATTGATATATTTTTGTTGTATCATCAGTTGCAATGTGTAACTTGAACTTGATCATGCTTCTGCTGTCAGGATACACATGTTATCAACGGCGGTATAATTTATATCTGAAAATCAACACAGACACGGTCTGAGCATGCAAAATAAATTGCATCAAATAAAACTTAACAACTAGTCCAGGTTCAGGTCAGTGATCTTGTTTGGCTGAACTTAATTGGGTTCTGCATTCTATGAATGGAGCTCTTCTTTGTAGATCTTGTATTTATTGTCATGTTGTATAAACAAAAACATAAAATCAAAAATTCTTTCAATCATAATAAGAATTTTTGGATTCCGATGAGGTATACTTCATTTATAAGAATAAAGTAAATGCAAATTAGTTTTCTTTTATAGCCAAAATTACTTTTATTTTCTTTATGTCTTGACTGATTTTGTCGAATTCACAGAACAAAATACTTATAATGGACTTTTCTAATTATCTCTATATATTCTGATATCAGATCTGTTTTTAAGTAAACAAACATGAAAATATCCGACATCTTTCTAAACCTCAAAAGAATTTTAATTAAAAGACAACAGGCGATATGTATATAGGGATATAAAAAAGCAAACATCAAATAAACCATATTAATGCGTTTTTATTTTCCATAAGGTATATTAAGATCTCAAACTAGCATATCTAAATCACAAAAGTCGTGTTATTTTAGTTACCTGTTCGAATGATTAAACTACAAATATATTAGTGGGATTGAAAGGTTAAAGTCATTTTACGCTTACTTTGTGATTGAGTGCGTGTAAAACTAAGAAATTAACTAAGACATTTATAACTAATAGATTATTAATAGCATGAATTAATCTCAGTTATAGAAATCAGCATTCAGTCGCCTAATATTATAATGTAAATAATTAGGTGTTTTCATAATGACCTTTGTATTGGACTGAAGACTGTAAAATAAGCCTGAGGCCAAAGGCCATAGGCTAGTATGACAGTAACAATGCCATTTTGAAAAACACCAAATTATAGACACTATTGTTAATTTACACATAATCTAAAAAGTTAAGTACTTAGTGAAAAAAAACTAATGTAAATTCCGCAGTTGGTACTGCAAATGAGATTCTTGGTTTAAAAATGTCTCGGAAACCTACCTTGCAGTAATTCAATGTCTAATTTTCAATGAAATAGTGGATTCATAATGGCCGAGCTGGATAGTCAAACAAAATTCTCCAATCTCGTAACAGCCGAGCTTTCTCATAATGGCCGTACGTTTTACATAATGGCCTTGTTTTATATTCATAATGTCGGGGTTAACTTCATATTAGCCTAACATTTGAAGTAAAAACGTGCCTAACATTGAAAAGTAAATTAATTTAGTCACAAATGGAAGTCAAAATGTATGACTCGGACCGCGATAGTTTTGAGGACTGGGTTCAAATCATCCATGTAAACAATTGGATGTGACATTGTCGTCCTTGAAGTGTTCTTCATTTTCTGATGTTCCCTTATTTAAAACAACAACAACAAAACAACAAGAGGGCCAAGATTGCCTTAGATCGCTCACCTTACCCATTGAACTAATCAGAGCAATTACCTAGACTAGCATCCTGACCAAGATTCATGACAGGTGAGTCAAAAATGTGACCAGAGTGTTAACAAGGATTTGCAATATTTGAGCAATGTGACCTAGGTTTTTGACCCCAGATGACCAATATTCGAACTTGACCTAGATTACACCAAAACAAACTTTCAGACTAATTTCCAGGATATTTGGATCAAAATAGTAGCCAATAGACTTTTAACAAGAGTTTTCTATTTTTAGCTCCTGTGTTCTATTTTTTCATCCGAGATGACCCATGTTCAAACTCATCCGAGTATTTACTTAGACAAGCATGCTGACCAAGTTTAATTATAATTGTGTCAAAAATGTGACCAACAGAGTGTTATTAAGGTTTTTCCATATTTGGGCGGTGTGACCTAGTTTTTGATCCCATGTAACTCATATTCAATCTTGACCTAGAAATCATCAAAACAAATTTTCAGACCAATTTGTAGGATATTTGGATCAAAACACTAGCCACTAGAGTGTTAACAAGATTTTTCTTTTTTAAGCTCCTGTGTTCTATTTTTCATCCGAGATTACCCATGTTCAAACTCATCCGAGCATTTACTTAGACAAGCATGCTGACCAAGTTTAAAGATAATTGTTTCAAAAATGTGACCAACAGAGTGTTATTAAGGTTTTTCCATATTTGGGCGATGCGACCTAGTTTTTGACCCCAGGTAACTCATATTCGATCTTGACCTAGAAATCATCAAAACAATTTTTCAGACCAATTTGCAGGATATTTAGATCAAAACACTAGCCACTAGAGTGTTAACAATATTTTTCTTTTTTTAGCTCCTGTGTTCTATTTTTTTCATCCGAGATGACCCATGTTCAAACTCATCCGAACATTTACTTAGACAAGCATGCTGACCAAGTTTAAAGATAATTGTTTCAAAAATGTGACCAACAGAGTGTTATTAAGGTTTTTCCATATTTGGGCGGTGTGACCTAGTTTTTGATCCCAGGTAATTCATATTCGATCTTGACCTAGAAATTATCAAAACAAACTTTTAGATCAATTTGCAGGATATTTGGATCAAAACACTAGCCACCAGAGTGTTAACAAGATTTTTCTTTTTTTAGATCTTGTGTTCTATTTTTTCATCCGAGATGACCCATGTTCGAACTCATCCGAGCAATTACCTAAACAAGCATCCTGACCAAGTTCGATGGCAATTGACAAGAGAGACAACTGTGTAACAAAGCTTATTTTGTTGTCAGATTATTGTTAAAAAAGATAAGGTTCATTTAATAAAAGAAAAAGTCGGTATTCCTTAAAGTAAACGGACAGCAATGGATAATCATTTAGAAAAAGAAAGTTTATAAAAGCATAATTTACCACAAACACAATAACAATGTTGTGCTGAGCGATCTTGAATGATCAAAAATTAACATCCTTGACTGAATGAACGTGGCAATTTTACGGCCTTTACAAAAACGAAATCTCTTACGAAAGCACACAACTTAATGCAAATGCTTTTTTACAAGCATTTTGCAAATAGTAAAAACTAATGTCAAGTGCATTTTGAGTGTTAAATTGTTTAGTTTTTGACAGCTTTTTGGCACCAAGTGAAGACGTTAAGCAAATCAGAAATGCATTTGCTTCGCTCAAACGGGAAATCTTTAGTTTGTGAAGTGAAATGGTTATTATATGAGTAGAACAAAAAGGTTATGGTAAACACAATTAAAAAATATTGTTGAATTTGACTTTACTATTTATCATTGGAAAGAAATTTTGACGCAGCTTTGTAATCAATTTTTTCCATCATCGCTTTAAACTGAAATGTTATTCATGTCAAGTTTCTTCACAAAAAGATGAATTATTGATTGATTTCAAATAATTATTACTTGTGATTATTTTTAATTATATCATTGATTGATTGTTTGGTTGAAATTTGATTGTTTTATTCATTGACTGATATTAAGCAAAATTGACCTGCTCATTGAAACTACCCAATACCTTTTATTAATAAATAAAAACAAAAATCTACTGACTAATTTATAAAGTTTGATCTTAAAATAGAAAACTTCTGGTATCACATGTAATTGACATTTTGATGTAAGCATCAAGATAATGATACATTGATACACATTTTTTAAAAATCCATGATTCATTTTCTAAACCTCCTTTCTTAAGTATTGACACTATAAATTAAACTGACGACCTCAATCAATACTTTATCAGTAATGATTTCCAAGGCAACGGATTGAACAGGGAATTATAAAACTTAATATACATTGTAACTTATTGGTTTCATTGGAAACATGAACTTATTGGAGTAGTAATACAGATGCCGATTTGATCCTCTCTATTTAGCTAATGAAGATGGTAGCTAAAGTTTCAGGTATCTTTGTTGCGAAAGATCTTTATGAAACCAGAATATTCGGTAAAGATTTTTATCATGGAAATCTTAATATTTCCAGGTAATGTGAACTCGAAAACTTTTATTTTTTCAATATTTCGATTGCAGTGAGAGAGAAATAACAATCAAAACAAAGCAAAACTCGTTTAAAACTGAAAACTAGGTTTTCTTGACTATGTTCACCTGTTTCAGCAGTATTCAATCCTTGCTATTGAAACTAATTACCAAGAAAAACTTGTATCGCGTAAAGTAAAACACTCCAATGAGCAATGGAAAAAAGAAAACTCTAAAATGTACCATGTAAAGAACAGTTATTTTTATAAATGGTATCATTTTGGCGCAAATACTTTCAGGCACAGCATTACGAGTAATCTTTATTTGCGTAAGAATGAGACTTTCGTATGTGCCCTTACTGCAATATGTTATTTAATATAACAAAGACAATACTAAGTTTATGTTTTTTATAAGTGTCTTTGCCTTTAAGTTGCATTGTACTACAAATTTGGGGAACCGCTTTACGCCCTCCCGTGTTATAATGTCGTATAATCTATATTTAAGATGCTTCAGAGAGCTCTTTGATTTTACTCCTTTGCCATTTCAATTAAACAAATCATGTTCAAAATTATAGTCTTAGCCGTACTTAACTTTTCGCTTACATTTGTAACTAATGGAATTGTAAGAATGTTTATCATTCGTTAATAACCAGAAGTTATATAATTTAGGGCAATTTTTGTTATTAAATAATCATAATAACATCTAGATACAATAATTTTCTTTCTGATACACGACGGAAGAATATAAAATAAGCAGAAACATTGAACAATCGAAACAAAAAATATTGAACAATAGTTGGATATTGAAAGTCAAATGAAAAAGTTCATAAAGACTGTTGATTATCGAAATTAAGAGCTCCATTTATTGTAACAAATCGTGAATAAAATTGTTCTGAAACAAATGTTATTGCAATAAGAGTATCGTACGCGTAAATTCCAAGACATGCTATGACTTTACAATCTTACAAATGCCAAATAGGGTCTAAGATTGATAACTGAAGAAATTGCATGTCAATTTAACAATAATTACCGTTGTAATTGACGAAAGTTATTGTCAATTTCCCAGATAATTTATAACAAGCAAATGTAATAAATCACTTCCACCAAATCTTTTTGGATATTCATTACCTGGTGAATTCAAGTTTCAATTAGTGCACAGAAATAGAATATGCGTTTTTGAACATTGATTGTTGTTGAATAGTTATTTTAGCAAATCATCGTAGTTTTTACTTTACTAAAACAAAATATGAAGATTTTTTTATAATAACTAATTATAAGAAATCTGTTCCATATTTTATGTATATTAGATTGTATATTTTTGCTTTACTCATGTACTGTTTTATATGACAAAGCTTTTATTCCTGCTTTAAAATCACGTTCCGTTTAGCGTATAGTTAAATATAGTTGCGAATTGTTTCATAAATTGGTTATTTATTATCTGAACAATTTCGTTGAACAAGTTCTGTAGATTTAAAAGTTGATACTGCAGATCATTGGCAGATTCAAAATGCAATTATCGCATTTATTATAAAGGGTTTCACAAAAACATATTAGGATTGTTGAGAAGATAAAATAATGGTGTGTTTCTTTGACAGCTGTGCATACACACATGAACCGTGACACTTTTACGATACCGTTACACTTTTCCTTTAACTAGATAGCTTATCATACTTAAAATTTGTAAATAATTTATTCCGATATGAGATGATATATAAGGTTTGAAAACATTTAATATATGCATGTACATGTATGTTACTGTCACGCGCAAAGTTAATGCTTGTGATTACTTTAAAACACGTAAGCATTTTCTTTTAAAATCAAACACAAATACCGCAATTAAATGGCCTAGTAGTTTGGATTAGTTGCTATCTTATATTGATTTTGTTTTTACAATCAATCTAAAGCACTATTTTGATGTTTACGTGGACATCTTCTTGGTAACATTGACACACAAGTTTACTAAACGCTGGCAATTTAATGCTATTGTAATTCTACTAGCTAATAAAAAGACGCGCAATTGCAACAATATTTACCCCTTCGCACAAGCTGAAACATCATTCAATATTATGAATATTATATGGTGTAAGTTAAACTATATTCTTAAATGTTTTAATCAAATTTCGTTTCAATTCTTTATAACAAGTAGGATGTAGAATGTATGTTAATATGATAACAAAGGGTAAAGAAAATATATATTTATGTTGATCATAATAAAACATTTACGATGGTATAAATATTGTATGATAAAGGTAATTTGACTTGTGTCTATTACATTTGACCAAACACAGACAATTAATCTGTAATTGGATTGTATGAGGCAATATTTTTTATTAACAGAAATTACTTTTCGCTCTTCAAGGAATTTTAATTAAATTCCGATTAATATTGTATAGTTTGAAATATCAAGCGTCACCATCATTTTACCGTCTGGAAAAACAATTTAACACTATTTGAGCCGTGTCATGACAAAACCAACATAATGGGTTTGCGACCGGCATGAATCCAGACCAGCCTGCGCATCCGCGCAGTCTGATCAGGATCCATGCTGTTCGCTTACAAACCCTATAACAAGTAGAGAAACTGATAACGAACAGCATGGATCCTGATCAGACTTCGCGGATGCGCAGGCTGGTCTGGATCCATGCTGGTCGCAAACGCATTATGTTGGTTTTGTCGTGACACGGCTCAAATATTAAATTTTGTTAGATTGAGTTCAATATTCCCGATGATGCTTTCTGAGCTTAGTCGGAGCCTCGGTTTATGGTATCACGGGATTTTCAGGCAGTGTATATTTGAGCCGCGTCACGACAAAATCAACATAATGGGTTTGCGACCAGCATGGATCCTGACCAGCCTGCGCATCCGCGCAGTCTGATCAGGATCCTTGCTGTTCGTTTACCAACCCTATTATATGTAGAGAAAGTGATAGCGGACAGCATGGATCCTGATCATACTGCGCGGATGCGCAGGCTGGTCTGGATCCATGCTGGTCGCAAACGCACTATGTTGGTTTTGTCATGACGCGGCACATTTGTCGCTGTGCTTGAGGATAAGTTTTTGTAATTTTGTTATCATCGGCATAGCCCGTTTTTATTGTTTACGGCCCCGTTGCTCTTCATTTATAGTAACAGTCATTTTGAGAAAGCAGTTAATTTATCACTGCTCCCATGTGTAGAAAAAGCATTTCTAGAACAGCTCCTAGATTTAGATTATGATCTTTATTTCAACATGTTATATATCATCACATTAAAACCTGGTGTTTATTAAATAATTTATCTTAACCAGTCCGAAACCGAGTGGTTCAGGTCGTTGTAGTCCTAATTCGAATATTTAAAAGTAATCGTGTATTAACATGCTTCAATATCAATCTACAGAACACTTCATGTAATTACTCCATTAGGCGAGCCTTGTTTGTGTTTCTTTTTTTACTGGCATCAAGTTTTCCTTTCTATAAATATGACATATGTCACCGAAATGATTACATAATACTGAGACATCTTCAAAATATTTATGTCAAAAATGCAAATCTTGGTATCGATAAATGCACAATACCATATTTAAACCATTAATTTATTGATTCATCTGTGTTCATAAACAAGATTTGCAGAAGGAAAATAAATGAGAAGAATATTACTTTTGACAAATTGATTGTTGTGCTGGGCAATATAAAATATTTATTAGAAAGTTAGAAAGAATGATTTGTTTATATCTCTAAGAGCAGTGCACGTCTTTAAAAAAACTATGAATGTTTTGTATTTGTCATTATTTCTTGGTTTCCACAAATCTTACTTAAAATCAAATGTGCTCAAAAGCTTTTTATGATAGCATTAACCCAATGAAAGATAGATGCATTTTTATACCTAGAACTGCCCAATTTTACTTGGCATGTATAAGCATCTAGATTTTTGTTGGTGTTTGTCAATAACATCGCTTTAAACTGTTTTGTGATTTTAATACTTATTTTTTTGTACATGTATATTTCATAATAGTTTAAATAATGCTGTTGTTAATTAAATATAAATTTAACACATCTTCACATTAAATTGTTCAAGTGTGCACATTTGCGGATGTTTCTAAATTCAAAACTTTACCAATTCATGTTTAAATGTTGAATTCTGCACCTGACAGTACCGTTCATGAACAGGCTCAATCAAACCGAGCCTGCAACATTTTCAATTTTGCCGTATTGGGCTTTCTTTAAGGATTCTAAATTTCTCTATTTCATAAAATTAGCTTTGAACTTGAACGTTTTAATTCTAAACATTAATCGCCTGTTAGAATCTAATTAACTGTACGTTTTACAGTAATTCTTAAAATATGTATGCCAATCAAGCAAAGGTACGTGATGAATTGAATACTCGTCTCGTGTTTATTCAAGTATAATTATTAAATAATAATGTGCTTTATTGTTCGGGCAAATGTTACTGACAGAAACCCTTTTTGATCTATAAGCTACACAGCTTATCTTATTGGTCGTTTCAGAAGACATTGTACAATACCATCTAAATTATTTTCTAAATATTAAACATGAAATTATTGAAGATCACCCGTTATATGAAAATGTCGTATGTTTTTATCTGTTTCCATAAATCAATGGTATTGATAAGTGGAAGCATTCTTCATGTCTGCCCCCCTAGCACTATAGATTCATATGAGAAATAGGAAAAAGTTTGCGAATTTATTTTAGTAAGATTGTGTTGGAAGCTATTAGCTTATTAAAACTGGACCTAACCTGTACTGACCAATGAGTACAGAAACAACGGCTCACCTTTGACGGGGTTTGAACCAACCTGGTCTGAAGGTCCGACGCGCAAATAACCCAGCAACGCCACCACATCTTAAATATGAAAAAAATATTTTTAAAAATAATACTGTAAAATGGTAGAGAAGACAAGGCAATTTTCGTTATTAAATAGAAACTTCAACTTGAAACCTAAATGTTGATCCATTAGTAATAATTTGGTAAAACGATATTTGTTTTGTGTCTTTGCATAAGATACAAAACAGACACTGTTTTTTGTCTGTTAATGAAATGTATGAGGCAATAGTTTACCATTACATTTGTATATTAAATAGCGAATATTTTGTGAAGTTTAAAGCAAAATTGACACTTTTTATGATGTCTGTTACATGTAATAACTAATTTGTAATATGCTTAATATATAATAAGACAGTCACTATGAGATGTTTTAATTTTAGCTTAATTGTAGTAATTTTTACAAATAAAACAACAAGCTCAAATATCAAATGGCCAGGCGAATTTGAATGAAATTAAATCGTACACCTTTCTTTTATTTGATTTGAACCTTACATAATGATAAAAAACCAAGTTAATTCATCAGTTTTCTGTCTCAGTAACTCTTACTGAATACAAAAATGTTACATTATACCGGGAATAAAAAAAGAAAGAAATTGCAGTCTTTAATTTGTGTAAGGCTTATCTCAATAAAACTGAGATTAAGGTGTTTTAAGACACCAAAGCCTATTTTCACAAACTACAGTTTTATTAAGACGATATTGTGTGACCTATTTCTAGAACAAAAAAATATTTGCAGTGTAATTCTTTTCATTCTTTTGTTTTCCTGCATTTTCAAAGATATTGTGTGCCTTAATTATAGCCTCGTCATTTGTTTTATTTAAAATTAGATAAGCAGTAAATGTTGTTTTTTATTTTTTCAAACTCTAATTTGGAGTTGACGACGTTTCAAATGTTGTAAATTTTTAATTAGTTTCCTTTAGATTACACCGATGTATGTTCAAATAAAATTACATTGTATACATACTACAACTCTATTTTCATTTAAGTCGGAAAGGATAGCATCGCAACATTTACCTACTGAATAAATCATTCAAATAAAATACACTTTTTGCATTTCAAAAGATACTGTGTGCATTTGATTATAGCCTGATCTTTATTTTTGTTATTAGAAAAAGCTATCGACTAACAAACATGTTGCTAAAATGCAGATGTCAATATCTTCGAAATCACATTTTTTTAAAAATTTAAATATGATAAACAGTTAAAGTGTTTTTGATTACAAACTCTAATTTGGAGTGGACCAAGTTCAGTTTTTGTAAACTTTTATTTAGTTTTCTTTAGAGTTCATTGATACAAATTCAATCACATTGTATGTACACTGCAACTTTAAGTAGAAGAGGTAGCCCCGCAACATTTCCTTACTAAAGAAGACATTAAAACTACTTTGAAATAAATATAAGGCTTTCGTTCATTTAAAGTGTTGGAATTATAAAGGAAACAAATTTTGAACCTTATAAAATATAAACATAACAATGATTTACAGGGAAACGAAAAAAACGCACAAAAAAATTTAACAAATATCAAATTAACTCTGTTCAATTGGGTGGATTTTGAAAATCGCCAGGCTTCAAATTTTCTCTCATTGTCATACTTTAAAAGGGTTAATGAGTACCTAATGGAAAAAGTTAAAATCAGATAAGTTGTAATCGATTGCTTTTCTCTATCATATTTGCCGGTTTTCTAAATTATAGTGAAATAATTGATAAAATCTGGTCCTTTACCTCAAAAAAAAGTAAGGGAGCGAAATACTGAAATTAATAAACCCACAGTCAAAAATATAATATGCTTTTTTTAGCAATCTGAAATTTCTCTTTAAAAGGAAATGAAACATATTGAAAGAGGTAATTAAAATAAAGTACTCGGGGGATTTTAAGTAAGGGACTCCATTGGGAGGTGATTGTCACTAACATAAAAGAGAAAGGTCAAATAAAGGTCTATCATGGGATTGATTCTTTTGGGAAAAACCTTAACTCAACATTTCTCCCCCAGTTTCCTTACTCACGCTTGTGTCTGGACTCTTTATTCGTGGCAAATGTTGTAAATTGAATGGCTTGATTTATAGAAATGTTAATGTTACATGGTTGTTAGCTAAGTTGTCTGACTGAATTGTTTTGCATTTAACTCTTCATTTTTCATAAACAAAAGTTATGACAGATGAAGAGAAATTGTACAAGTGCAAAGAGGTTAATGTATGGACTGCAGAAACGTCAATCTGTTACATAAAAAATTTACTTCAAAACGTGTTAACGAATGTAGAAGTCTGGAAAAGGGGTGATCCCTCGCAAGGCAGGAAAACAAGAATACAATATTGAAAATAGTAGAATCAGTTTGATTTAGAATGTTAATGAAAAAAAATATTGTGAAAGTGCAACTTCTCACCGGTTTAAGCGAAATTCAATTTTCATTCCTATTTCAACTGTTTACATTAATAAAATTATTTTATATAGATGATATCCATAGAATTTCAAAACTTGCTTTCTAAATATTGATTATTTTAACAAAGCTGCAAATGTGTAATTGAATGGCTGATTTATAGAATGTTATGTTACATGGTTGTTAGCTAAGTTGTCTGACTGAATTGTTTGCATTTAACTCTTCATTTTTCATAAACAAAAGTTATGACAGATGAAGAGAAATTGTACAAGTGCAAAGAGGTTAATGTATGGACTGCAGAAACGTCAATCTGTTACATAAAAAATTTACTTCAAAACGTGTTAACGAATTTAGAAGTCTGGAAAAGGGGTGATCCCTCGGAAGGCAGGAAAACAAGAATACAATATTGAAAATAGTAGAATCAGTTTGATTCAGAATGTTAATGAAAAAAAATATTGTGAAAGTGCAACTTCTCACCGGTTTAAGCGAAATTCAATTTTCATTCCTATTTCAACTGTTTACATTAATAAAATTATTTTATATAGATGATATCCATAGAATTTCAAAACTTGCTTTCTAAGTATTGATTATTTTAACAAAGCTGACATGATCTAATCAATTCTTTATCAGTTATTATTTTCAAGGCAATAAAATGAACAGCGAATTAAATATAGATTATTACTGTTTGAAGATATAATAATTGAAAATCAATTAAAATGAACTTCATGATGCAAAGTTGCAATACACATGTTGTTAAAGCTATTGAAAATGATACATTGAGATTAAAGATATTCAGGAATGACTTGATTTGTAAAACCTTTTATCTAATTGCAATACAATTTTCTAAAGAACTAGTCACTGAAACCTTTCTTCTGGTAAAGAGGACTGAAATTTCTAGTTTCCCAAAAGCTAAAATAAATCTGAGGAGAAGATCCCTTCAAAGCAATAGCATAATGACAAAAACACACACAAAAAGTAAAATGTTGAGAATCGCATAATTGGTTTTATTGAGTCAATTCGAAGTGCAACATCGCTCACACATTGTTGAATGACAATTTGCAAGCTCAATCGATAAACGGGTCTTTATTGTTTTATGATCGAAGCGTGTTCTTATTCTATAGATGTTAAAACCTGAACAATCGGGGGAAATGTACTGAATTAAAGGTAGATATTTAACGCAAAAGAAATGTTTAACACGACGAATAAAAAACAAATGCTAAACTTCTTTACAGATCTTTTGATTATCAAACAAACATATTGATGATATTGATAATCAACTTGGAATATGTTTACATTATACGGAATGTCCATGCTACGTCTCTAATCTTGCAAATGATATAGCATTTTGCTTTTAAGAGATTTGTATAACTTATAATATAGACAATAAGATAGTTTTATCGGATAAACACCTGTCATGCCGAAAAGGCAGCAACGTTTTAGTGTATTGAATTTCCGAAAACAAAAGCAAGGGCCCCTGGGGTATTTCTGGCTCCAGGAATATCTTATTAAATGTCTGGTGAATATATTTCAATAGTTTCTATTTGATAAGGGTCCTTTTTATCAGATTAGCATGAGTCTGATCCAACAATTTCCAAAATGCTTTTGAAATGTTCTTCAAACTGAAATATTTAAGAACTCCCAACAGTATGTTTTCTAGTAAGAAGGGGATGTTTTATATGCAAAAAAATGTGTGTGCATGATTTGCCTTTATTAGTTTTCCTTTAAATATTGTCTTAATGAAAAAAGCCTTTACTTAATGTATTGTGTAAATGGACACTAATATTATCGTTATATGTTTTTACATTAATATCATTATTAAACTGTAATTCACTATTTAACCTTAAACAGTTTATTTAGAACTATACTAGTTTTTCTCTCTCTCCGTATGATATGTTATTGTATCGTTATTTACAAAGCTGAAAATACTGCTCAGTATTAAGCGAAAAAGACAGACTTTAATTGGGACACAAATCATATATTTGTTATTTTCTTTTTCCTGACTTATAATGTTTCACGTAATGATTCTCGAAATTCTTTACTCGTCTATATTGAATAAAGCTGAGAACTGAAACACAGTTTTAAATTTCATTAGGGAAACGTGATAAAGCAAAATTCAGTGACCTAGCCAAGGTTGTTTTAGCAAAATAAATTAAAAAGGATTTGCCAGAGGGAGATGATACTCAAGAGTCCTCAAAAAGTTTTTATGTTTCATTAATTATCAGCGTGAAACTTTCTCGAGAGAATTAACATTGTTTTTTTAAATTCCCATTATGCCTCAGATTTGGTGTACTTTAACAGTACCAGAAACGTTACTCATTTTCCAATTACCTAAACTATCTTTTTCATATGTTGCTTTCTCGGCAATAACTACAACTATAGTAAATTAATATTTTGTATGTAAGTTAAAATACTCTTCTGTTTACATTTTGCTACATTAATGACAAATTATTTCACATTTATCGCTACCTTTTTCAGATAACAGGAGCGTCTAAAACCATCATTTCAACATTATAAAATTCATGGTTAAGAAAAAAAAGGAAGTTGAATGTGTTCACCTTAAAATACTTTTGAACGCATAAGAGTTTGCATATTTGATTTTCAATGTTTACTAAGATGTACCAACTAGGAAAATCTAAGTTATCTATTTAACGAACTTTGAAGAGATTTTAGTACCAATTTAACAAAAATTTGGAAAATAGTTGATTCTTCTAGATTTTCATCTTATTACTACGTATGACTTAACAAAATAGATAATGAACAATTTACGGCACTATCACTATTTAATCAATAGACTGAGAACAATTGTTTCATTACACATATGTTTAAAATGATTCATTACCTTACCATTCCTAGACATATTATGTTTTGCAATGTATTAAATATTTTCAATATATTGTGATGGGATAATTATCTTTACATATAAATATAAGACTATATATAAGTAACTTTCAAACAAAAAATATATATTTTAATTAGTGACCTTTTTGTTTGTTTGTTTTCATTAAATTCGCACTTTAAAGCAAATAGTGTTACAGAATCGACAGTATACATGTTTTTATACTGGATAACTACAATTAAGTAATAACAATCAAGTTACTTATAGGTATTTTTGCAAATGTCTTTTAAAATATATCAGTAACACCAAATTCATAAAAAAGTTGGATAGTTTTTAACATTTAATTTTCTTATATGTTATCCTAAACATTTGTCATTACTACTTTCTAGCCATTCACCGTTATAACAATAAGGTTGGGTGTCCACATAACTTTTCTTTACGGTCACGTTTGGTCACCACTAATGGCCTTGCATGTGTGCTTTTTTAAGTTTTATCTTCAAATACCTTTAAATTAACAATAAGCATCTAGATAATTAAGCAAGAAGAAAAGTCTTACCGCATAATTCCATCAAACTATAGCCACAAAGAAAAGAGTTTATATTTTTGCATCCCCCAACATGATGATAAAAATTGAAAAAAATATAACAACAATAGATATCAAAACAGATACACAATCCAAATGTTTTTGTTTCAGCAGAATCAGCAGGGATTCTGAAGCCAAAGTAATAAATATTAATTAAGAAAAACTCCTCACTACTAGCAGTTTATATGATTCTTTACAAAAAAAAAACTCATCAAGTAAACATAACACATATATTCTTGGTAATTAAAAACGAAATACTACCTG
>NW_026862102.1:0-113495 GCF_026571515.1 Ruditapes philippinarum | reverse complement strand
ACAAGTTCGAACATGGTCACAGGATCCAAATATCCTTTAAATTGGTCTGAATGTTTGTTTTGATGATTTCTAGGTCAAGTTCGAATATGGGACACCTGTTTGTTTGGTTGGTTTAACGGCTAAGAATACATAGACTGCAGTTAATTGAACCCATTTTACGATCACACAGGGATAAGCGATGGCTGTAATTGCTATACCTCAACGATTTAAGGCATTAGTACAAAGGGCGTGCCATAGTTGGAGGATTATAATTTATGTTTTTCATCCCATTGAAAGGCAATAACGTCGGAAAAGAAACTTATAGCATGCAATACATCATGCTTAGGATATGTTATTCTTCGTATCCTTTAAATAATTAAACATGCTTTTAACAAATTAAAGAAACCCCATTTATAAGTGCTTACTGAAATCACCAGAAGACTTATTTTCAACGATTATAATGTAGAATATTACCGGAATAAGACATAAAAAAACCTTTATGTATGTGAAATGACACCGGCTTGAAATAATAATTGGTTTGGGTCAAAATATGTGAATTGTTATTTATTATTATTTTTGTATTCTGAATAGTAAATGCTAATTGTCAATATCGGGAAAGCGTAGTAAAAAAACTACTTTAAATTACCGTCCGCAAATTTGTACCTTGAAACAAAACCCCCTGTTGAAAGTCGAGCAAAAAATGAAAATTATAAAATGTGTACATTTTGTAAATAACAATGATTGTGTATGGAGACATTGTAAAGTATGTATATATTTTTGCTGTCGTGCAATTTCATATAGCAAATACAGACGGGTCTCTATAATAAATAATAATCTATACCGGTCAAAACACAGTTATAAATTTAATAAAATATGTAAACAGATTGTACCTGATAGTTTTTGTAAGTATTGATAATGTCATCAATGAAAAGCGTTTTCTCTTTGTTATTTTGACTTGTCATGTTTCCGTCAGGAGTAGTTAATAACATGAAGTTTATAAAATTTCTAAAGAACAAAATTTGAATGATTTATATGTTACCATACCGACATTGGACGGACTTTAGCTATACCGAAAGTTTTATACAGGAAGTTGATAATACTCATTATTTGGATTGTTTTTTGTTTGTTCCTTACGATTCATTGTGTTCAGTTGTTAATCCCAGAAGCATTGTTTTCATTGGTTGAAAATGGTTTGTGTATTGTTGCACATGATTGTTGTGGGGGTGAACATCAATGTCATGATATAGCTGTCTATTTCTTCGGATTGTGGATCTCCACAGAACTCCATGATAATTTGTAACTTTTGGTTTTTATTTGTGTTGTTGTACTGTGCATTAATTAATGTTTATTTGCCATTTTGATAAAATTAACTGTTTCAATAATTTATTTTATTTTTGATATTTATTTATATTAAGTATTTAGAATTAAAATGGATGACATTTATATAAAATAGAGACACAAAAAAAATCCCCAAAGAAAGCCCAAACATGACATTATATTGAAAATGTTGCAGGCTCGGTTTGATTGAGCCTCTTAATATTGAGGACGGTAATGAAAAGCGCACCCCCACCCCGGCATTGGCAGATTTCAACATTAAAACACGAAAATTGTGAAATTTAACAATAGCCAAAGTCAGATGTACTAAAAATCATTCGCTCGAAAGGTGATGAACATATATCGATTATGGATAGACTGCTGTTGAATGGTCATTGTTATATTTTTTTACAACAAGAGGGCCTAATGGCCCTGGGGTCGCTCACCTGTACATAGGCCCCAAGGCCGGGCCAGTTTAAACCAAAGGGCTTTTATTTGAACAAACTTGCTTCTTTCTTCACACCCATTAGAAGATGTTTCATGGTGTTAAGTTTTTACTATACACAAATAATGAAAAACAATGACTTTTGCCCCCACCCCCCTCTCCCTGGCAGGGCCAATTTTAACCCAAGGGCTTTTATTTGAACAAACTTGGTAGACACCCATTAGAACATGTTTCATGCTAAATATCTTAGCTCTAGCTCTTTGGGTTCTTTTAAAGAAGATTTTTAAGTTTTTAATTACTATATGCAATATAGGGAAAATCAATGAACCCCTAGGGCGGGGCCAATTTTGACCCAAGGGCTTTTATTTGAACAAAATTGGTAAACATCTATTAGAACATGTTTCATGCTAAATATCTTAGCTCTAGCTCTTTGGGTTCTTTAACAGAAGATTTTTAAGTTTTTACTCTATGTATATAGGGAAAATCAATGACCCCTGGGGCGGGACCAATTTTGACCCCAGGGCTTTTATTTGAACAAATTTGGTAGACACCCATTAGAAGATGTGTCATGCTAAATATCTTAGCTCTAGCTCTTTGGGTTCTTTTAAAGACATTTTTTTAACAAACTTGGTAGACATCCATTAGAACATATTTCATGCCAAATAAGCTCTAGCTCTTTGGGTTTTTTAGAAGAAGATTTTTAAGTTTTTACTACATGCATATAGGGAAAATCAATGAGCGCCTGGGGCGGGTCCAATTTTGACCCAAGGGCTTTTATTTGAACAATCTTGGTAGACATTCATTAGAACATGTTTCATGCTAAATATCTAAGCTCTAGCTCTTTGGTTTTTTTAGAAGAAGATTTTTTAAAAGTTTTTACTATATGCATATAAGGAAAATCAATGACCCCCTGGGGCGGGGCCAATTTTGAGCCCAGGGCTTTTATTTGAACAATCTTGGTAGACACTTATTAGAAGATGTTTCATGCTTAATATCTTAGGTCTAGCTCCTTTGGGTTCTTTAAAAGAAGATTTTTTTAAGTTTTTACTATATGCATATAGGGAAAATCAATGACCCCCTGGGGCGGGGCCAATTTTGACCCCAGGGCTTTTATTTGAACAACCTTGGTAGACACTCACTAGAAGATGTTTCATGCCAAATACCTAAGCTCTAGCTCTTTGGTTTTTCTAGAAGAAGATGTTTAAAGTTTTTTCTTTTGGTTGCCATGGCAACCAGAGTTCTGCATGGAATAGAATTCTTTGAACAACTTTGTTAAGGCTTCACACAAGGAACATCCCTGTGAAGTTTCATTATGATCTGCCTTATGGTTTCAGAGGAGATGTCGTTTGAAAAGTCTGAACGGACAACGGACGACGTACGACGGACGACAGACGACGGACGAAGAGTGATCCTAATAGCTCACCCTGAGCATATGCTCAGGTGAGCTAATAAAATGTCATAGCCATCGGTCATGTAATGTTCTCTTTTCAAAGTGTTACAAAATTGTAAAACATTTCTTTCATATACATACCTGTAAGCTAAGAAAACTAGTTTATTTAAAATAGGAATAGCCCAGAAATCAAACGGTATATTTTAGCGTCAAGCGACCAGGTACTAAATTATAACAAGGATATATGGATTGTGCTGTAATTTACATTAACGTATGAAACATCGTCGCTTGAAAACTGTAATGTTCTATCTCCAAAATTTCCAAAAACAAGTTGAATTACGTCATTGACTGATCCATCTCCTTGGCATGTTATATTAGTGCTTCAGAGCTTCATAAATGAATTACAACAGAACCATCCTGTTCTAGCTTCACAAAATCAGTATGTTCTTACATATTGAACCAATCATATCATCGATAAATGTCACGTGACCTTTTGGGGCATATGCAACAAACTGTTCTGAATCCAAAGTACCGTATCAAAGCATTGCATTAAATCACGTGAAGGCAGGACACCCGCCATGTTGTACGAAACATTTTGAGTTAGCTGGTTATACAAAGTTTGCTGATTATTTCATATATTAATACTGAATGTAAGTATTGAAAGATATTATGTATTCATAAATTTACTCCAATCATTAACATTTAAGTCTTAAGTTCTATGAATAAACTGCATGTGATTAAACAGAGTTCTATGAATAAACTGCATGTGATTAAACAGCAATTAAATCTATCATAAGTTGCAAGTAATTTCGGATGTGTATTTTCGGATAAAAATAAATGTGATCATACAATTTCAACAAACAATTTCGTAAATTGGAATTGTTTATATGTTCTAAAATTTCTTTTATTAAAGACACATAATACGTTTTTTGGCAGCCTTTTAAAGATAAAATGTGACATAAATCAATTCAACTTCTAAGTCACATTGAACACTGTGATTTTTAAAAAAAATTGAAAAAAAAGTTACAAGGACTGTTCTATCTCCAAATGTTTTCTTAGGTTTTTTTTCAGCAAGGAAATATCAAAATCCATATATCTTTTACGATATTGAGTTGTTCTCCCGGTATTACGTTTAGTAGTTTTTAATTTTTTAAAATCCGACAATAAATAAAAAAGGTAAGCAATATTAAATCTTTACATGCTTTCTTCAAATGGCACTTAGAACAAAACGTTTTTCAAGCGACGACATATAGTCGTTAATAATGTAATAGCCTATTTGTTTTTTCTTTTGTTTGTGAAAAAAATCGATCGCATTTTTTTTTAAATTAATAAATCAACATAATAGTATATTATGTTTGTTCTATTATATTATAGTGACACCTTCAATTGTGACCTTGACCTTGAGCTGACACATGGGCAACATAGGTTCTGCACATCTCCTTGTTGAGGTGAACATTAGGCCAAGTTTGAAGAAAACCGTTTAATAAGTGTAGGACTTACAGAGCGGACACGACATACTATCTATTATTTGATTGTTTGATATTTGACCTTCAATTGTGACCTTGACCTTGAGCTGACACATAGGCAACATGGGTTCTGCACATTCCCTTTTAGAGGTGAACATTTGAGCCAAGTCTGAAGAAAATCCTTCACTTGGTAAAGGATTTAAAGAGCGGACATGATAATGGAGACGAACGGACATACGCGACAAAGCGAATCCATTATAGCCCCCACATTTTGTGGTGGGGGTATAATAATGAAAGAAGGGGGCCATGATGGCCCTGAGTCGCTCACCAGAAACAACTGATTTCCAGTGTTGGAATGTCAATATTTTCTAATATTAAATTTGAGCATAGAATATGTTTAAACAATAATTTGAAGAGATGCCATGACCAGGGGCATTAAAGGTTTAGCTTAAACGGGGCTAATCAAATTAATATGAGCAAACCTGATAAAAGACTACCTAAGAATGCTACAAAGTTTGGTGATCATCTATCAATTATTTCAGTAGGAAATTCGTATTCGTTTAAAGGTTTTTCTATATTTAGCTTAAGTGGCCCTTAAAAGGGGCTAATCAAATTAATATGAGCAAACTTGATAAAAGACTACCCAATAATACGACAGACAAAATTTGGTGATCTTTCATTTATAAGTTCTGTAGCAATTGATGTTTAAGCGTATTTCTTTTTTTAATTTTAGCGGGGGACAATCAAAATGGTATGATCGAACTTGATAAAAGACTTCCCAAGAATGCTGCAGACAAAGTTTGGTAATCATCCATCAGTTAGTTCTATAGAAGAAGATATCTAAAGTATTTCTCTATTTTTAGATATAGAGACCCTTAAAAGGGGCCAATCAAATTAATATGGGCAAACTTGATAAAACACTACCTGAAAATGCCACAGACAAAGTTTGGTGATCATTCATCAATAAGTTCTGTAGGAGAAGATGTTTAAGGGTTTTTCTTTTCTTAGCCCTAGAGACCCCTAAAAGGGGCCAATCAAAATAATATAAGCAAACTTGATAAAAGACTACCTAAGAATGCTACAGACAAAATTCTGGAAACAAAGTGATCCCTCGGAAGCATTAATCACATCAAAATAACATAAGAATTGCAGACTCTGTTTGATTGAGTCTGTACATGAGGGATAATGAATAATTGCAACATCCCTCACGCCCCCTAGCACCGGCTTGACCGGTACTCAATACTCAACACTTTATAGTGTTGGCATCAATGATCCCGAAGGATCAGAAAATGTAACAACACTGAAATGAAGTACGGGGCAACTTTTTACGGCTGCCACACGGCACTTGACACCTGCTGTTGTGAAGTACAAAATTCTGGAAACAAAGTTATCCCTCGGAAGCATTAATCACAACAAAATAACATAAGAATTGCAGACTCGGTTTGATTGAGTCTGTACATGACGATAATGAATAAGTGCAACATCCCTCACGCCCCCTAGCACCGGCTTGAGCAGTACTCAATTCTCAACACTTTATAGTGTTGGCATCAATGATCCCGAAGGGCCAGAAAATATAACAACAAAGTTTGGTGGTCATCCATCCATTAGCTCTGTAGAAATAGACATTTAAAGGTTTTTCTTTTTTTTAGCTTTAGCGGCCCCTAAAAGGGGCCAAACAAATTCATATGATCAAACTTGATAAACGACTACCCAAGAATGCTACAGACAAAGTTTGGTGATCATCCATCCATTAGTTTTGTAGAAGAAGATGTTTAAAGGTTTTTTTTCTATGTTTAACCCAAGAGATCCTAAAAGGGGCCAATCAAATTAATATGAGCAAACCTGATAAAAGACTACCCAAGAATGCTACAGACAAAGTTTGGTGATCATCCGTCAATTAGTTCTGTAGAAGAAGATGTTTAAAGGTTTTTCTATTTTTAGCTCTGCTGACCCTAAAAAGAAAAAAAAATGGAATGACATGAGCAAATTCAAGTGTGACTTCACAAGGATGCTACGACCAAATTTGAAGTAAATCTGCTTAGTAGTTTCAGAGAAGAAGACGATTGTTGACGCATGACGACGGACGCCGGAGCATCCCCCTTTGATCCTGAGCCTTCGGCTCTGGTGAGCTAATAATTGAACTACTTGCATAACCTATTATATCATTATGATACGACCGAATAATGCACCGTTATCGTGTTCTTTTACTGGTAGTAGTTGCAGATTTTATCGACCTTTAAGATTAACAAGTGAGAGCGATATTCACGGAACTGAAAGGTCAGTGTTTAATATTTTCTTTACAATATAGTGTTATAGCCCGCGGTCATAAATTAAGTAAGAGAACAGATTAAGTCGAATTATATTGGTTCATGAAAGTAATAAAATATGAAATATTCAAACATTAAGTTTAAGGAATTGGAAAAAAAAATCTACTGGAAGTAAATGCATCTTTAGCTGAAGAAAAGAAAACTTAGACTTTAACTTTTAGTTAAAGAAACTTTAGAACATATAACAAATTTTCTTTTTTACGAATTTGTTTGATGAAATTGTTAAAATACACATCCGAAAGTACTTTCAAATCATGATCAGTTTTGCTTGTTGTTTAATCACATGCAGTAAATTTACAGGTCTTAATACTAAAATGTCAATAATTGGAAGGAATAAATGAATACATAATATCATTCAATACTTATATTTAGTATAAATATATTAAATAAACAACAAACCATCTAACTCAAAATGTTTCGTACAACATGGCGGGTTTCCTGCTATCACGTGATTTGATGTTATGTTTTGATACGATAATTTTGGATTTAGAACAGTATGTTGCATATATCCCACAGGTCACGTGACATTTATCGATAATGTGATTAGTCCAGTAAGTTAAAACAGTCTATTTATAAAGACATAGTAAATTTATGGAGATAGAACAGGATGGTTTCGTTGTTATTTATTTATGAAGCTCTGAAGAACTAATATAACATGCCAAGGAGATAGAACAGTCCATTACGGACAAAATTGTGTATTTAACTTGTTTTTTGAAAAATTGGAGATTGAACTTTACAGTTTTCAAGCGACGACTGGTCTGATAAATCATGTTATCAAACAAAGCAGACTAATATTAATAATAAAACACATCAAAATTCATTCATAATCAATCACTTGAATAAAAAATCAAGTTAATAATTAGTTATTCACCAACTGAAAGAAGGTGGAAATATCTTTCAAAACCCTGTTAAAGACAAGTCAAATAATGCATGATTCCTGGTTTCGCTAAAAACACATTCCTACATAAAATCAATGTTAATACATTGTATTTACTTTCTATCACTTTGAAATTTTTATGTTGTTGCATGTTGCATTTTTTGTCAATTTAAAGGAATAACAAATTTCTCTCTAAACTAATATCGAACTCTCAAACATTACAAGAAATAAATATTGATACAACAAAATATCAGTCATCTGCTTTAACTAACATAGGTTGATATGTCTTTGTGAAATTCCCAAAATAATTAGTACAGATTATATCATTTTAATTACGAAATTAAACAGTGTATTCTTTACATGTCAAACAAACGACATTATAAAGATAATACTTAAAAACTTTATAATTGCTTCAAACGAGTTTTGCAAAGTATCTGAATGAAAATTAAAAATATGTGTGTATATAACCTGAATATCAAATGACGAATGAGAAAAACATTTCATTCTATCCATACACGTTATTCATGTGAGTTACATAACAAATACTGTCTTTGTAAGATATTTTTAATATCAACTGTTGTAACACGCGATTATAGAAACAACATATTTCAGTATTTAATGTTTCTTTTTTTCTTTTTTTTTCATCCGACTTTGCAATATACCTATCCAAACTGTAGACTTTAAAATTTAAATTTCATCGTATTGAAACACAACTCTGATAAAAAATAATAAGAATAATCTGCATCAATCATTTCTGACTGTCATTATATCACATTAAATCAGTGAAATGAACGGTAACTAAAAGTAAATGAGATACGGTCATGTCATTTTGAGGTTTTAAGAACTATACAAATGAATTGTTCCGATGATTTGAAATAAAACACAAGCTGAGTTAAATCTGTCTGTTTATTCAAGTTGCTGTTTTATTAATATGGACTATTGATATATATTGTACGTACTAGTTTTGGGGAGATTCTTTACATATTCATAGCAAATAATTATTCGGAACACAGCGGCTTCTTTCATAACGTCTGTATACCGATCACTGTAAATTCATTTTACTATATAATGTAATCTTATCACAATAGTTATTCCATTTCCAATTAGTAATTGTGCATGAATCTCTTGTACGGATATTTCTGGTTTTCAAATTAAAGTTATCATTACTTTTGACGCTATTGAAATATCTAAAAAAATAACTAAAAATCTTTACTCGGTCTATCGTTTTACATCGTATAGTTCAAACTGCAAATGTCATTTATGTCATCACATATCAATGATACAACAATTAAGACTGAATTATTCGTCTATTGTATGTAAATGTTCTTTCAAATACAAGTGAACAGTGGTGCATTGCACATACTTGTTAAGCCAAGGCTAACCGGGACAAACGCCATATACCATCGATTAAGTTTATTAAAGGGACTTTTGATTTAAATACAACGAAACTCATTGTGAATGACATTTTTACACCTTGTTAAATTAACATATTGTCTTCACTTAACGTGCTATGTTTCTTTATATGTTGAAGTCATCACGGTTTTGGCTTTTTTAATTTTACGCAACTATTTCTTCTAAAATCGCTAATCTAAAAGAAAATTGCGTAGTCTGCTTATCCCCGTCACGTGTAAAACATAAGATTGATTTATCATTTCTATCAATGTCATTGGTTAAATGTTTTAAAACAAAATGGTATTCCTATCACACATTTTTAGAATAATAGTTTAAACAATCTTGATTTGTAAAGGTCATTTAAAACCGAATACCCAAAACATATCATACGCGTCAATTAATCAAATGCGATTAGAAGCTTAATCAGAACGACAGAACAAGACCGATTTCCCCCAGAAAACTTTTATTTGAGCTGGCATTGCAGACATAACTCGGAATGAAATACAATCTCAGCTAAGGATAGCCTGTTAAGACATGCTTCAGAAATGAATATAGTGTAGTATCGAGCACAATAGTACGATACTGTATTTCTCTTTAACCAACATTACAAAACATGTAAATAAAAAGTAAATAAATGCAAAGATTTGAGTATTCCATAATATCGTATAAATAAATAGATAAATAAATAAATACAGATATTGATCATACTTTTAAAGACAATTATAGTTTTTTTTCATTTTAGTTTTCTGTCCTTTAGTTTTCATAAAAATGCATGTTGGCTTCTGGACACACTATAAAAACGGCTTTAATTTTTATTTGGGACTTTCTTACAAAACAACTGTTGCAAGATATAAACATGAAATTAAGAGTTTTCTTTACACAAATGCTCATAACAAATTATTGATTTTATATTTACATTGATAACCTATTTGGAGTACATAATCCAATTGAGCTCTTTTTTTATTTGGTCATTTGTTCTTGTGCAAAGCCATGTTTGGTCAGTGTATGAAAAGGTCATGCTCTTTGAATTCATATTGGTCTGTTATGCTCAGCAGATCTTCTGAATGTTTTATTTTAAAGTAAATATGCGTTCTGTAAACACCCTCACTTCTCTTTAAATTATTATTTTGGACAACTCTAAAACTGTTTAAAACAACGCTTTAAAAGATTGGGTGTGTACTGAACAAAAAGTTAGACATAAACAAATTGTTGACTATTTTTATCCTAAATTAGTATGGTAACGTAATGTCACTTCTTAAAGAATTGTCAACCATTTAATTTTAAGAAGATCTCAGTGTCTTCAATATGCACTCAAACAAACAAAATACACGAAGGGAAATATTTGTCTTGTTCTATCTTTGCAATGTTTGTTATTTGAAATGAAATCGTTTCATTGACGCAGATGAAACATTTATTTGCCAAAAATTTAGGATGCTTTCATTTGTCTTTCACAGCTTTTACTCTGAAAATATGTAATTATAATTGAATCAATTAACCTTTTACACTGTCAGAAGAGATAGATTAAACTTCTAATTGATATGTAGCCATGTCCGATCAGCTGTCAGCGCCGATTTCTGAGAAGACTTTTGGGGGAATAATTGTGATTAAACTTTGTTAATTAAACATAAGATACACGATTCTCTCTATTTATTTAGTGAAGCAAGTAATCTCTATCTAGTAAATATTTCACTCATTAAGTTAATTTAACTGATAAATACTCCATAGCCTAAAACTGCAATATTTTGCTAAAATTCTCATTCCTAATAATTCCCAAATGAAAATAAGAAACACTTATTTTATAATGAAATGTAATACAGATACATAGATGAGCCATCGAGTTAAATTACTCTTCCATTAAGTGTTAGTTCTCTTTACAGATTCATTCTGTGTATCTATTTTTTAACCCGAAATATACTCAATAACTCAATATATACTACATGATTCAATTTATTCATCGAGCTCATTATTTTTAGCGACCATACTCTGTACTGCCATATTAATCATCGTCTTACACGTTAAGTAATAACAAGTATGCAAGGGTCTTGTAACATGACAATTTTTCCGTTAACGAATGGCTCGATGCATTTAACAAGTTGATTGGCAACACTATCATTTAATAGATAATGAAATGATTGCAGTATCCCTTAAATCATCACGACAATTAACAGAATGTATTCTGATATCACATATTCAAGATTCCAAACTTCTATATAGGTTCAATCTACTTAGAGAATTTAAAACTCGCTGACTTTGGTGCAGAAATAGAACATAAAACATGTAATAACACTTCTGGCAAATAACACAACACGTTATTTGTTTATTTGATAAAAGTATTTTTCTGCACAAAATTATGCACATTTCAATATTAAAAGCCTTTTGTTAGTGTAATTTCGTATTTCAATTCAACGATAATGTTGCTATGCACTTCAATAGGATGTATTGATTATGAAACATGCACTTACGAGGAAGTTATTTATAATTCAATGTTTGTAAATATTATGCATATCATGTACATTTTCATTCATTAGATATTCTGGTGATTGATCAAGTAGCGACAATGTAATTGAATTTTGTCAGTAACTTCAATCTGTAAGATATATAATTGAAACGTTGTGCTCTTTCTTCTTCAATCATTTAAAAGGAAATAAGGGTTATTTTTACCGTAAGTGTTGTGTGTTATATTGATCAATAACGTTGAATTCAAGAAGCGAAATTTTTTTTTCTTTTTTTTTTTTTTTTTATTGTCCTCGTCAAATGATGCTGAAGGGTCGAGGGCATCCCAAACAGCATCTTACAATGTCATTTCATGTATAATTATAAACTGTATACAATGACAAGAAACAATAATATAAGATACATGTATATAGGAAAATTACTTAATAGCTATAATATTAAACAAACAAAAAAAACAACAACAAAAACTTGCCCACCTTTGTTACATGAACCATTGGTAGAATTTTCTTTGCTAAAAGAAAAATATTTAAATATAAACTTAATCTGAGGCGTCCTGAAAAATATTTTTGACCAGTTTCTATTCTTTTTCAAAATGTGATAGTGTATTTCTTTTGAAAGCTATATTTCTGTTTAAATTGTATTGAAATTGAAGAAAAAAATTAAGTCTAGGGAATGTCAAAGTTCCATCTAAAAATCTACTTTGAAAAATGAACTGTTTTTTAATAGAAATGTATTATACAGTGGTATATTGTTAACCTAGGATCGTTTTTCTTTCATTCACTTGGAATTGTATATTATTTCTTTCACATACTAATTTTAACTCATTGAGAATCCTAGATGTATGAACACATGACCAAAAGAGATGCTAAATGCTTTCATTTTTCTACATTACAATAAGAACAAAGTGGGGAGACTTTCAATTTTAGTTTGAAAAGGTACTCATTTACTGGTATTATTTTATTCTAAATTGTAGCCATTGTGCACTAGTATTTTTGGTGAAAAAGTTTGAAATAAAGCCACTTTGTATAACAGATGATTCAATATCGTTATAAAATACGTTTTTTCATTTTTTAATTGAATTACCAAAGTTAAATATGTCTAAGGTTTTTTGTAAAAATTGCCAAGAAAAGGAATCAAAGCTTTCTCAAAATCAATAAGCAAAAGAAGACCAGGTAAATTTTTTTCATCTAAGTAATGCATAATATCATAAAGTAATCTAGTGAATTGAGTACCGCTCAAGCCGGTGCTAGGGGGCGTGAGGGATGTTGCACTTATTCATTATCCCTCATGTACAGACTCAATCAAACCGAGTCTGCAATTCTTATGTTATTTTGTTGTGATTAATGCTTCCGAGGGATCACTTTGTTTCCAGAATTTTGTACTTCACAACAGCAGGTGTCAAGTGCCGTGTGGCAGCCGTAAAAAGTTGCCCCGTACTTCACTTCAGTGTTGTTATATTTTCTGTCCTTCGGGATCATTGATGCCAGCACTATAAAGTGTTGAGAATTGAGTACCGCTCAAGCCGGTGCTAGGCGGCGTGAGGGATGTTGCACTTATTCATTATCCCTCATGTACAGACTCAATCAAACCGAGTCTGCAATTCTTATGTTATTTTGTTGTGATTAATGCTTCCGAGGGATCACTTTGTTTCCAGAATTTTCACCAATAAATCTTCCCTTTAAAATACCAGTTTGTTCTTTACTAATAATTTTACTAGTATCTAATGCATTTTTTAACCCATTTGCAATTGAACCTGATGCAATTTTATACACTATATTTAATAGAGTTATGGTTCTCCAATTTTTTTAACAGATGACGTGGTTTATTTTCCTTTGGTATGCAGGTTATAATTCCCTGTCTCTGAGTTATGGACATAAGACAAGTATCGAAGGCATAATTAAGGGAACGTACAATAAAGTGTCCTAGTTGTTTCCAAAATATTTTGAAGAAGTTTGAAGAGAAACCATCACTGCCTGGACTTTGATCATTTGTCATAGGTTGTAAAGTTAAACCTGTTTCCTTAAATGTTAGTTTACCTTCAATTGAATTTGTCTCGAA
Source organism: Ruditapes philippinarum (assembly GCF_026571515.1). Lineage (NCBI taxonomy): Eukaryota > Metazoa > Mollusca > Bivalvia > Venerida > Veneridae > Ruditapes > Ruditapes philippinarum. The sequence continues at coordinate 99,793 of NW_026862102.1, read as the reverse complement.
ATGATTAAGGGTAGGATTATTATCACTTTGCAAGTACATATTTAAATCAAAATTTTCATAATCATGATTTTTATACAGTTTTTCATAAAAGTCATACATTTCTTGTAATATTTCAGGCTGGTCTTTTATAACTTCACCCTTTTCTTTCTCCAGTTTTGAAATAGTTTTATTTAGATAATTGTGCTTCTCCAGATTACAAAAAAAATTAGAGGGTTTTCTCCTTCCTCAATCCATTTACTTTTTGGTCTCAATATATGTCCTTTTAGTTTTTCTTCTCTTAAGGAGTTCCATTGTTGTTTTAATTGTAATAATTCATCTGAGTTTTCATTATTTACCTCATTCTCTAAAGACTGAATTTTATTTAATATTTCAGATTCTAACTTAGATTTCTTTTTTTTTTGACAAAACTTGCATATGATATTGACTGTCCTCGTAATTCCATTAAAAGTGTTTCCAAAAACAATTGATCATTTATAATAAATTGTATTTCATCATTAGGTACATCATTAATGTCATCTAAATTATAAACAGGTAGACAATATTGTTGTTTTATATCATTATTTTTTTTAATGGAGGCTATGTAATCAATATCATTTAGAAGTTCATTGTTATGTTTCCATAACCCTTTACCATGAGAAATATCTGAAAAATTTATATTTAGTGTTATAAAAGAATGATCTGATTTGTAACTTGATTGAATATCACATTTTTTTATATTAGGGACCAGGTCTTCAGTAACAAGGAAGAAATCTAATCTTGCTTGTTGAACTGGGTTACATCTTCTCCAAGTAAATCTTTTAACACTTGGAAAGAAATCTCTAAACGGATCAATAAGCAGACGTTCAGTAATATGTTTAAGTACGTTTTCCCTAGCTTTTTTATTATTTATTCTTTGATAATTATAGTAATCAATTTCTGGATTTAAAAATAAGTTAAAATCACCGCATATTATGTATTTATCATTATTTAGATCATCTATTGTTTCAAAAACTTTTTCATAAAAATCTGGATTGTCATTATTTGGTCGATACAGATTTACAAGAGTTAACCTATTTTTTCAATTGTAACATCTAATGCAATAAATTTACCTATATCATCATTTATTTTTTTGTGGATTTCAAATTCCAAATTTTTATTAAACAAAATAGCTACACCTCTAGCATTAGACTTAGAAAAACTAAATAGACATTCTCGACTCCACTGAGCATATATAGCTTTTTCTTGCTTTTTTGTAAAATGTGTATCTTGTAAGCAATAAATATGGTGTTTTTGATCCTTTAAAAAGTTAAATACATCAATGCGTTTCTTGTAATCATTCAGGCCACGTCAATTAAGGGATAAAATACTTAGTTCATACATATTACTAAAATGAACTGTTCAAAGTCATTGAGATCTTCTGAAGTTCTTAAAAAACAACTAACAATTCTGCACTGTGGGCAAGTAGAGAAAAATATTATAAGAGTAAAAAATGGAAAAAAATATCATGGACATGTACATATATATAAAGAATTTCTTTCAAAATCATTCAAACAAAAATAAAAAAATCTTGTGCTTATTTAAGATTACTAGTTATAATTCAATACTTACTTAATTACTGTTTAAGATAATAACAACACAAAGAAGATACCAAGGATATGGTAATAGTCTTATATCAATTGTTTTCAATCCATTTCAAATATGTTTTAACATTAAGAGAAAAAAAATCAAAGGGTAATTCTTATATGATGATAACAATTATCAAAATATCACAATTTTTGTATGAAAGAAATCATCAATAAATATACATTATTTTTATAAGTATATAATTATTATCAATGACAACAATAACTCTTTTATGAAGACAAAATATGTGATAATTCTAATAAGTAGAAAAAAAAATTAAAACGTCATCATGATATTCTAGCAATAGAAGGAGTATTTTCATGATAACGCTTATATGAAGAAAAGAAGAAGAAGAGAAAAAAAACATTAAAATTACAATTTTATTTTCAATATGAAGAAAAAACAATCATTTAAACAATAATTTAGAATATGAGGAAAGTTATCATACATAATTATGTTACTCCCTATATATAGTTCAAATTAACAATAAGCTATTGTCATTCTTATTTGAAAAGAACACAAACATCAATAATCATTATTCTATTATGATAGTTATCCATAATCATGATAATTCTCATATGAAGAAAAACCATCAATAATATTTCTTATATTTAAAGGAAAAATTATCAAAAAATAATAATGTAAACATAATGTAAAGACGCGCTAAATGTTAGCGTTATACTATAGGCGCGTCAATGAAAAATGACTCTTATTTCATTTTAAACGGTCTTTATTTTGAGTATGTGATAAATAGAATATTAAATTCGTGTAAGTTCATTACTGAATCTATTGCACGAGTTGAATAAAATAATATTATGCTCGCCAGAGGCTCGCATAATATAATTTTATTCAACTCGTGCAATAAATTCAGTATTGAACTTATACTCATTCAATATCCTCTATTTAATGAAGCTTTGATATAAATATGCAAAAGGGGCGATCCCTCATGAACAAAGAATACTTGAATATATTTTTTTATATCTTTGTTTATTAAAATGAAACCTGGATTGCTAGAAACTAATTTAATATTTTTCTAAAACTTCTTTATATTTCGTAATTATAAGTAGGAATACTTAAAACAAATTGGTTCCATATGAAGATATCAAAATTTATATGAAAAGATTTTATTTAGCCTAATAATCAACACACACGAATAAACTTGTTTGTAAAACTATAATTATGATCAATTTCAGGGTTTATGTGTTTAAGTATCATTGCAGTTGTTTCAAGCTAACAAATATGCATCTGTATACCGTGTCAGTACTTTTTTCTGCGGGAACTTTATTTCTGCTATTTCTGCGGTTCACAACGACACCGCAGATTTAAAAACCGCAGAAAATTAACCCTTTTCGTATGCATAGGTATCCGGACAATACCCCTCCCGGACGATTCCCCTCCCAGTATATATATGCATATGTCGGAATATATCAACTATTGTATAATTACATTAACAAGTACCGTTATCAGTTTTTGTAGATGGGAATTTTTCTTTATGTATCTGTCGTGAATAAAATATGAGAAAAAAAATGTTACTTTGCTTGTTCTCTTTGTTTAAAAGAATGTTATGTTTTTATGAATTTCGCTCACCCTTAGCTTGATTTCTTTTTTAAATGAAACTATTGGAGTTTATCGGGTACAATAAACATACCCTTTTGTATTTGTACAATATCTTGTGTCAACGTGCGATTTTGCCATTATTTATTATTCACACTTCATATATATACACAGTATTAAAATTGTTGTCATTGCACGTTTATTAACATGTATATGCCGATACATGATGATTACGACGAAATACATTGTCAGTCGTCTGCATGTTAACCGGAAGTAATGTACATGTTACATCAACAAATCTTGAAATGTGGTCTGTTTGTGTAGGTTAATTTTGTAAAAATTAAGTTCATATCGTCATTTGTTACGCTGCATCAATATAATTTATCGATAAAAAAATAACAGCACAAAAAATAACAACCATAATAAATAAGCCTTCCAGCATGAAATTGAATTCAAGAGATAAAGTTTGTAACTTTGCAATAATGTTATTTTCCCCACGAGTCATGGAACATAAATAACCTGACATAAATCATTGTCAACTCACATTTGTTGTGAATGTAGAGATTGCTTATTTTCGTTTAAAATTGTTTAAGCACTCAACGTGTATAAAAGTGACACATAAATACAATGTATCATAGGTTTGTTTGTAATCCTCAATTATAAAAAAATCATCTCTGTGGTAAATTTCAATGATTAATTGATTTTTTACGTATTTTATCGGAAAATGTTTCTAATAACTAATTAAATTTAAATTAATGGAAAAGATTTATATTCACAACAACAGGTGTCAAGTTCTGTGTGGCAGCTGTTAATGTTGCCCCGTACTTCACTTCAGTGTTGTTATATTTTTCTGGTCCTTCGGGATCATTGATGCCAGCACTATAAAGTTTTGAGAATTAAGTACCGCCCAAGCCGGTGCTAGGGGGCGTGAAGGATGTTGCACATATTCATTATCCCTCAAGTATAGACTCAATAAAATCAAGTGTGCAATTATTTTGTAATTTTGTTGTGATAAATGCTTCCGAAGGATCACTTTCTTTCCAGATTTTTATACTTCACAACAGCAGGTGTCAAGTGCTGTGTGGCAGCTGTAAAAAGGTGCCCCGTGCTTCACTTCAGTGTTGTTATATTTTTCTGGTCCTTCGGGTTCATTGATGCCAGCACTATTAAGTGTTGAAAATTGAGTACCGCTCAAGCCGGTGCTAGGGGGCGTGAGGGATGTTGCACATATTCATTTATCCACATGTGCAGACTCAATCAAACCGAGTGTGCAATTCTCTTGTAACTTTTTTGTGATTAATGCTTCCGAGGGATCATTTTGTTTCAAGATTTTTTTTGAGACATTACAGGTTTTTATCAGTTACTAATTATTTATCATTTAGTGATAGATCTGTCCGTGCTGACTTGTGCCCTGTCCTGTTTTTGTTTGGGGTCCGCCAGGCTCCTTGCCACTGGTTTTTGTTGCTGGGTCATATGGGGATTACGTTCATTGAACGCCGCCTTTCCTTGTTGATCTTGTTTATCCGAGGGATCACTTTGTTTCAAGATTTTTATGTGAGACAGTGCATGTTTTTATCAGTTACTAATTATTTATCATTTAGTGATAAATCTGTTTGTGCTGACTTGTGCCCTGTCCTGTTTTTGTTTTGGGGTCCGCCAGGCTCCTTGACACTGGTTTTTGTTGCTGGGTCATATGGGGGTTGCGTTCATTGAACGCCGCCTTTCCTTGTTGATCTTGTTTATCCGAGGGATCACTTTGTTTTAAGATTTTTATAAGAGACACTGCAGGTTTTTGTCATAATATCTAAGTTAGGATCATTTTACTGAACAAGATATTTTAATTTCCATATTTAATTTTTAGTATACTTTAATACATTGATAGGAAAAGAAGGAACTTTACTTAAAAGTAAATCCATCATAACATAATCAGGGAATAACGTGTTAACCCTGTCTGTCTGTCTGTGTCTGAGAGCGAATGTATATGCATTTGAAAGCCCAATCCAGCCAATAACTTTGTATAAAAAAATGATTATATTAAGACAAAGTGTCCTCTGCCAGACATTGACACGCTCCAATGTTAAGGTAACACTGAGAGGTAAAAGGTCAGCAGATAGAAAATTATGTCTGGCAAATGACTCTATCATTTATATATTTTTGTCAGTGTATAAAAAGGTCATGCTATTTGAATTCATGTAGGTCTGTTATGCTCATCAGATCTCCCAAATGTTTTATTTTAAAGTAAATATGCGTTCTGTAAACACGTCACTACTCTTTAAATCATTATTTTGGACAAATCTAAAACTGTTTAAAACGACACTTTAAAAGAATGGGTGTACTGAACAAAAAAGTTAGACATAAACAAATTGTTGACTATTTTTATCCGCAATTAGTATGGTAACGTAATGTCACTTCTTAAAGCTGCATGCCTCCAGATGAGACAAAATGTTTCAATAAAAACAAACTTGAGTAATATGTACTACAATTTTAGTAAAAGATAAGTGCTTCAAGATTCAAGCTATATTTTACATGTCATGTGTGGTTAATGACTGATTTTTAAATATTTACAACTATATATCTACCGCGTTAGTACGCAGTAAGGGCTATTTTGGACAACTTTTTTGGCGTAATTTACGTGGGCTTATAAGTGCCATTGATAATGAGCAAATTGCTTCCTTTTTCGCTATTTCACCAATTTATTATAAGATTTAAATACGAGGTTTTCCAAAATTTTCATCGAAAAATAAGCTTAAATCTTTAGAGGCGTGTGCTGCTTTAAAGGTTTGTCAACCATTTAGCTTTTAAAAACAAATCTCCAGTGTCCTCATATGCACTCAAAACAAAATACGCGAAGGGGAATATTGTAACAATATGCCTTTAAAGTTACAATTGATGTTGTTGTTATTGTTGTTATTGGTTTATCTATGTTCTACTGATTATACTTTAGAAGATATATTAATATATTTCTTGGCTATAGGAACGCCTCCTTACTAGTGATTGGTTAATTGATTTCTGCGTTGATATTATCGATATACAATTTTTCTTTCGGGGAGAAGCGATAGAGAGATGGATTAGAATAGATCATAAAAATAAATGATCTGGGTTGTTGTCGTAGTTAGGGAAATAAACTTAGAAATGAATTTGTAGTTGTTGTTTAACTCCCACCCTGTTACAATATTTGTCTTGTTCCGTCTTTGCAATGTTTGTTATTTGAAATGACATCGTTTCATTGACGCAGATAAAACATTTATTTGCCAAACATTTAGGATACTTTCATTTGTCTTTCACAGCTTTTACTCTGTACTGCCATATAAATCATCGTCTTACACGCTAAGTAATAACAAGTATGCAAGGGTCTTGTAACATAACATTTTTTCCGTTAACAAATGGCTCGATGCATATGACAAGTTGATTAGCAACACTATCATATTATAGACAATGACATGTTTGCAGTATCTCTTAAATCATCACGGAAATTAACAGAATGTATTCTGATATCACATATTCAAGATTCCAAACTTCTATATAGGTTCAATCTACTTAGAGAATTTAAAACTCGCTGACTTTGTTGCAGAAATAGAACATAAAGCATGTAATAACGATTCGGATAAAGAACACATCACGTTTGTTTCATTTTACGCCTTTTCCCAACAGTATTTCAGTCATATAGGTGGGTAGTTTCCTTATTATCGTTCCAGGAGAGTTTACACCAGTATTGTACCCCTTCCTCCGCCGCAAACTGCCAAAGCATCTCCCGGGATTCGAGCCCCACGCCAGAGAGGTACTGGATTTACCCAAGGTCATTTGGAACTCTTACCCCTCGACCAACGGAGGCCGGGTAACATCGTTATGTATTTATTTTGATACCAGGTATTCAAGTAACAAAAATTAAATTTTAAATATGGCAACATTTCAATCTTAAAAAAGCATTTTGTTTCTGTTCATTTCGTATTTTGATTCAAACGATAGGTTGCTTGCATTTTCAATAAGATTGTATTGATTTATGAAAAACATGCACTTACCGAGGAAGTTATTTATTTAATTCAATGTTTGTAAATATTATGCATATTCATGTACTTTTCAATTCATTAGATATTTTTGGTGGGGTTTAAACAATTTGCGAAAAAAATTTTAATTGTATCTTGTCAGTAACTTTTTTTTAAATTTATAAATTTAAAACGTTGTGGGTTTTTTCCTTGTTTAAAAACATTTAGAGGGAAAAATTAAGTGTAAGCCCGGTGTTTTTTAATAATTAAACAGCAAAAAAAGCTTTGGTTTTTCGTTTGTTTTTGGGGAATTTAAAAAAAAAAAAATTGGAAAAAAATTATACTAAAAAACAAATGTATATTTTTTTTTCAATTAGCAAAATTTTCTCATTTTTTCGTTTTAAAATTTTAAAATTTATTTTATAAAAAATGAGTATGGAAAAAACCCATTTAACAAACATTTTAAAATTTTAAAATTTTTAAAATTTAGGGCCTTATCCAAATTTTAAAGTTTCTGACAACTGTTTTCCCCCAACCATAAAAGGGCACTTTTTTAGCATAATGCTTATGAAGTGAAGTATACAAAAAATTTTTTAAAAAATAGGTTTAAAAAACTTTAAAAACCTGATTGGTTTTTCCAAAAAAATTTTCAAAAAAGGACTATTTTAAAAATAATTTAAAATCAGAACACTAAAAAACATTTCCATTTGGGAACTTTAAAAACTAACCCCCTGAAAAAATCTAGAATTTATTGTTATCTTCTATATTTAGGCTAAAGTATCTTATTTCTAAATTATGAAATAGTTGACATCTGTTTTTGAAAAAACATAGCCATTATGTCACTTGCAAAATGTAATTTATCCTTTAAATGATTTATGAACAAAACAAAGCTTGTGTCTTAGCACCTTTAACTACGAACTTTAACATTTTGTGAAAAATTGACTATTGCTATGTAAATTTGTCATGATAGTTTATTCATCTAATCTCGTGATGTATGTAATGGAATGCATTAATAAAACTAGAACAATTATAATACATAATACAATTTAGACTTTATATTCTAAGTAAAATGCGTTAGACCGTAATAAATTAAATGGTTTAAATTAATATACTTATAAAAAATAATTACAAATTTTTCTTAACAAGTAATTCAAAGGGCTAAATTCTTGTTAGTTTTTTATAACCCTTTCACCAGATTCCATTCACCTTTACACAATTAATATTGCTGCCCAACAAATTTATTGTAATGGAAAATGGGAATTAATTGGGGGGTTTTTTTTCTGGAATAAAAACAAACTTTGTTGTTTTATAAAACCTTGACCCAATAATCAAATTAAAATCCTAATATATTCGATGCTTTGATTATCGTCATATATATCAATAAAAACATTTTCAAGATTTTTTTGTCTTTAAAATAGATATATGACCACTTTTAACATTTGAATCATATTCAATTTAGTATACTTATTACATATTGATGTCTATTATTTTAAATTATTTCATTTATCTTATCTTCGTTTACTTTTTTCTGAGAAATCAATTTTGTACAGATCTATTATACTTAAACGCTGCAATGTTGTCTTTCTGATTCGTTAAAATCCGTGCAATTAAATTTGGGAAGAAAATCAAGAATTTGTGCAGTAAAAAACTTTTAGATTTGAAAATTGATAATGTGTCGGTAATATTCAAACTCTCATGTGTAAAAAGTAATGCGATGTTCAATGCTCACTTATTTCAGTTAATTGTTTCTTTCTTTTTTCTTTAGTGAATTGTTTGTGATGCGATTCAATATAATGGGCTTGAACGAGGATTTCTCTTACAAAGACACAACTGTCATTTGTTACAATTCTTATTGTCCCATTTGTTAAGATTGGTTTAAAGGGAAATTTAAATTCCGAAAAATTTTCCTTTTAACTTTCATTTTGATGGGTTTTAAATTTTTTTTATTAATAAACGAAAAATTAACCCTTTAAAACAAAAAAAATATTTTATTGGGGAGTTATGAAAATTTCTTAAAAGGGAAAAAGAGAAAAAAACCATAAACGATTTTTTTTAATGGAAAATTTTTAATTCAAAATGTATTTTCAAAAAACGCATAAAAGCTTAAAAAAAATATGCCCAATGCATAAGGGGAAAAATTAACTAAAAATTATTTTAAGGGCCCGGTATGCCCACATTTTCAAGCCGCCGTTTTAAATTTTTTTTTAAAAGGCTAAAATGCTTTCTTAAGCACATCATAATTTATGCGTTTCTTTGCCGGGGTTAAAAAAAAAGGAGAAAAAAAACAGATATTGTCTTTTGAATCCGCTGCAAAATCCACATAAAGAGTTAGTTAATTGAACCATTGAATTTTACAAAATGTTGTGCAATGCTAATTATAAAATCCGGGCATACACCCAAGAACATAAAAAAATATTTTCTGTTAAAATAGTTTAATTTTACATCTGTTTTAAGATTGTTTTTTTAAAGCCGATCGAAATTAGATTATTCTTACGTGCGCTCTGACAGATCTTCCTCACGGACAGTTTTCGCCAAATCAATATCCGGATTTGCGTTCTTTTTCTAAACATTAAAGTGAAGGGGAGTCTAAATGCACTTAAACACATTGCCCAAACATTGTATTTTTACATGACCTTTTGAAGGTGAAAACAAAGGAAACTTGTGCATGTTTGTTTCCTGAGAGTATTCTGGCTTGCACCAAATGGCCCTTTTGACATGTAAAACGTTTCCAAATTACTAGTATTGATTAAAATTTCATTTAATTTATGATGATTAACATGAAGACAGTTTTAAACCCAACTACTGGGGGCTGCGGATCTGTTATTACAATTTAAGTGAGTATTAAGCGTCGGTAGATTCTTGTTTGTTTAGAATATTAATAACCCATGTATATATGGTATAAAATCATTTTTTTTTTATTTAAGCAACAATTTGTAGCAAACAATACGATAATGGTTTTAATAAGTTTTAAATTTTGTTTTTGTTTTGGGTTTATACGTACATCGACACAGTATTATCGCGACGTTCAGCTTACTTGTTGTAGGAATCTTTTCCTAGCATTTCATTCCAGGCACGAAATGGGCCCACCTGAGGTAAACCAAACCGACGTTCCGTAAGCTAAGCTGGATAGGTTCCTACAAGACATGGAAAGATTCCAAAGTCCCTGCCGGGATTAAAACCCAAACAGCGGGTGAGGGAGAATAAAAATTTTAAAAATGAATTAAAATTGACAATTTTTTTAAATAAATTATAGGTAATGTTATAATTTAAAATTTAAATTAATTTTTTAATTTTTTTTTCCCTTTAAAAAAATTAAACCCGTAACTATGAAATCTTTTTTTTTGATAAAAAAAAAAAAATTTAAAAGTTTTAAAAAAGGGTTCTTTCTTTATAAAAATAACCAAGGGCCACAAGAAAAAAATTTACAGAAAATTGTTACTACCCTTTTAAAACAATTAATTTTTGGCGAAAATTTTCAAAAAAAAAAACGTAAAAAACCCGCTTTTTTGGGTAAAAATTAAAAATGGTAAAGAAAAAAAAGGAAGGAAAAAAATTTATATAAGACCGATTTTTTTTTAAGTTGTGCACAAATTGTAAAACATGTAAAAATTTACAGGATCGGGTTTCTAAGCCACCGGTTCAAGCCATTACACCAAAATTTTTCGATGAGTATAATTTTCAATGATGACTTGATAAGATAATCATTCTTGTTTCAGTTAACAATGTGTTGGAGTTACAAATTAAAAAAAAATAATTAAAAGGGTGTTAAATTTTAAAGATAATTATTTTTAACCTATATTCAATCAATTTTATCTAACCTTTAAGCACAGTTTCAATATTTAGGCATTTAATGTTGTTAAAAATCAGTATCGAATAGGGAAAAAAAGCAATACTTGTCGAAATTTACATATTTTGCTGTAATGCGGTATTTAAAAACAAAACTATACTGTTGTAACAAGAAAAGATGGTTTTTTATTTCACAAGAGAACTTTTTCCCACTAAAATTAAATTAATTTCAAGCACAGTTTCACCAACTCGCCCTGTTTTAAAATTAAAGAAAGATCGACAAAACTAAAGTCTTATTGAAATCTTTTTATCTTATGTTCCCATGTTGGGACGAGAATGCTTTTAACAATTTGAACCCATGGGCGATAATAAGTTAAAAAAAAAACGTTTCATATAAAATATCTGGGGATACGTAGACTAGTTTGGGTTCCGTTTGTATAAACAAAAATTATCAAAAAATTCATTAATTCTTAATCAGGTAATTTTAAAACATACGTTAATTAATTAATGCTAATCAAAACTTTTTTGAAATAAGAAGTTAAAAGATATATATTTTTTCATTATTTTGGCTGCCCTTCTGACTAAATGTCTTAACTTGACATCGAAAATTGACGTCCACGATACATCCTTCAAATTTGAAGTAGGACAACAACGAATTACGGGTTGGTTTTTTTACAGATTGAAACAAAGATGATATACATATTTTTGATCTCAAAATCAACAAAAGTTCATTTTCATGATAAATAGCATCTGCTTAAAAACATTTTTAAATCGATTTAACTATTAAGACAATGAACGATGTCGGTTTCATGTTTTGCTCATCTAACTCAAGCCAAAATAAGATCAATAAATGGACGTTCTCAACATTATGTTACCAAAAATGTGGAACACATTTATGTCTAAACAAGTTAAACGCTTACGGTATATTTTCTTATTGAATATAAAATTTAAAACCGAAAAACATTCTAATTTCAAATCCTAATCATTTTATTATTGGTATTATTGATATCGGGGTCACAGTTAGCGAAATGTTATCCATTTTCCATACGGCTGAACCATATGTTGCTTCTTTTACAATGTTGACATTCAGAACATTTCCAGGTTATGTCAAAATACCAACTTGAAAATGTGATCCATAGGAAGCATTTAAAACAGCAAATTGACATAAAAAATTACAGACAGACTCGGTTGATCGAAACTGTACAAAAGGTGAAAAATGAAAAGTGCAACATCCCATCCCTCACGTCCCTAATACCAGCTTTGAGAGGGAAATAAAATTCTAAAGTCAAAGGCCCCCCCAAGGGACCGAAAAAATAAAACAAGACAAAGTGAATTTTCCCGGGCCCCTCCTTTTCTAAGGTAACCACCCCAAAAACTTGACATTTGCTGCTGCTGTGTAAAAGAAAATCTGGAAAATGTATCCTTTGGGGGAAAGTATTAAACAAACAAAAATTAAAAAATAAAAATTTCCCAGATTTGGGTTTGTTTAAAGGGTTCTTTTCCCCACGGGGGAAAATGAATAGAAACAAAAAACACCCCACTTCAATTAGCACCGGCCCTTAAAGGGGTACCCCAATTTAATCTTAAACTTTGCTTTACTAAAAGATCCCAAAAGGCCCAGAAAAAAATAACAAACTGAATAGGGGGCAACGTTTTACTGCTCCCCCCAACAGCATTTCCCCTTCCCTTTTTTGATATTTTTTAACCCATTTTTGCTTCAACATGACCAATTTTTAATTCCCAAAGTATGAGGTTAAAAGGTTTTAAAAAACCCCAAAGCCCATACCTTAAAATTTCTTTTTTAAATTTAAAAAGAAGAACTAAAATCCGCCCGGAATTTAAATTTTCCCGAAGTTTATTATTCTTTCAGGCGCCGTTTGGCTGTTTATTTAACATTCCGTTTGAGTCTTTCTTCCCCAAAATTCAATTTCACACGACGAAATCAGAAGAATTATTATAAAAGAATATCTGTTTTTAAAATGCCCTTTCTGTTTTCCAGTGTTAAAACGCTTTTGTTTCAATGACGTTGTAAATTTTATTTTTTTTAACTTTTTTAAACTGCCTCTTCAAAAACTAAATTCTAAACGGGTGTGAAAAAAGTTTTTAAAAAAATTTGGTAAAGATTTTTAACCCCCATTGCGATTAGATATAGAAAAAATAAATTATTCCAGTTATTCAGAAGTGGTGGGGATATGCAGACTGAAACAATTTTTCTTTTTAGCGATTGTAGAAGAAATAATTTGCGTAAAAAACATTGCAAACAAAGCCTAAACCTTGTATACTTCAACATATAAAGAAACAAAGTATGTAACTTCAATATTCATTACATTTTAACATTTTACAAGGTGTGATTAGGTTATTCACGTTGAGTTTCGTTGTATAAAATTCCTGAACTGTTTTATTATATAAACTTGATCGATGATATGTTTGCTCTTGCCACTCTTGACTAAAATATTTATTTGAGCCGCGTCACGACAAAACGCCAACATAGTGGGTTTGCGACAAGTATGGATCCAGACCAGCTGCGTATCCGCGCAGTCTGATTCAGGATCCATGCTGTTCGCTTACCATTCCTATTACAAGAAGAGAAACTGACAGCGAACTGATTTCGTTATTACTTTCTCCTGTGCCGATATTATGTACTTATCTCAGAAACCTTTTCGGAAGACAGACAAAAACATTCCATGAAGACGTTATGATTAATACGTAATACATAAAACATTCCATGAAGACGTTATGATTAATACGTAATACGTAGAAGTTTTTAATCATTGCAAAAAACTATGTTGAATTACATGAGCTATTTGTCAATGCAAGTAACGTCTTTACGTCTTACTAAATATTTTAGCAAAGTCTTGAAAACAAGAAGATTTGACAGGATTTTTTGTCGAAAAGACAAAAGCTGCAAGCATATCGAAAACAAATGCAGTTGCAATGCCTAAAAGCTTCTCATCTATGTCAGTAAATTTTATTGAGAAATGCAAAAATATCTTATATCAACGCGAATAAAAAAAAAGTCGACTTAGAGAAAATAAATCCACCAACTGTATCCCCTTTTCCCGCTTCCGTACGGGGAAGTCTTTTGGCTTACCGTATCAAATTTGCTATTTTAAGTGTACGACTTTGGGAAACAATTTAAAACCCTTAACATAATTTAATTTTCACGTTACCCAGGGAATGCAAATTATAAGTGGGCCCGGTTTATAAAATTTGGTAAAAGGGACGTTAAAAACCGGCTTTTTTGTTAAAAGGGCCCTCTTTAAATCACTTACCAAAACCGTTAACAGGCTGCAAAATATAACCGACCTTTTTTGTTTCTATTGTTCTCAAAATAAAAATAAAAAAATGTAAAAGGTCAAAAACCCTTTCTTTTGAAAATTACACAATTTTCACCGTAAACGCAAAATTTTAAAAGTACATTTTTTTTTCCAAATTAACAAATTTAAAATTACCCGCATAGGGCTGTAAGGCCCCTATAACATATATTCGAGATTATTTGTGAGAAAATCGAACTGGCTACTGTTCTGGCGTTGAAGTTTGTGTTTCGCCGATATTAATGAGTACAATAACGCACATTTAGCCTGTCTTTATAGTTTGCTTTTTGGTATACCGAACTATATAGCTACATAAGATACTACGTTTTCGATATTTATTTCCATAACAATGTCTGATTTTGCACAATCCTGCATTATTTTAACAATTTTGCATTATGGGATATATACGAAGATTGGTGCATATCGAATCAAAGTCAACTTCAGTGAGAGTATAGTTCATCTTAAGTATAAGACCGTTTTTATATTCTCGTCCCCCCCCCCCCGTTTGGATTTTGTATACCAGTACTCGCCTGTTCCTCACAAGAATACGACTTGCGCTTCCATTCTAGACCGCGTGCTTACATGCGGTCTTATCAAACATATGAATAACGGATGATGCTAATTAAGAATACACCGATAGAAAATTCTTCCAAACATGAATGAAATTCTAAGAATATTTAAAATCAGCCGCCATAAACAACAACAAAAACAAACAACTTACATGACGGTATATCTACATGTATTACTTATATATATTCATTTACTTTTCTTTGAAAAAATTGTATTTTTAAACAAAGTCTCCGGATTAAAAATAAATGGCTTTAATGGCCTCATTTTAACATGCCACAATAGATTAGAGGGGCGAACATAATGAACAACAATAACTTACAGTTATTAATCGTTACAGTTTATTGTCATTGCGGTTGTTAACCATTTTTCAAATATCTCTTATTTAAAGCACTGTAACACCGCACTTTGGGGTCAAACGCACTTTGGGGTCCGACCCCAAAGTGCGTTAAACTTCGCACCGCACTTTGGGGTCAAACGCACTTTGCGGGTCAAAATCGAGAAATTGATCCCAAAGTGCGTTAATATGCTACATATCAACGCACTTTGGGTTCAAGAGGTTTAAAGGTTTGTAATACTGAGTTCTGCTTAAATAATACTGAAGTACTGACTTTATTTCTATCTGCGACATTGGAATATTTGAGGGTGGGTAGTTCAAAGATGGCGGTCAATACTTTAATGATGCTTAAGTGATAAAAGTTTCATTAATTTTTACCACTTGAAATGTCTAAAATGTGTGTTCATATAGCAAAATTACGGAGGTATAAAAGTGACATTTTGCATTTTTTGTTTTGTCTTTTAGTTTTGTATACATATTTTATTTTAGTTTTACATACATATTTTTTCAGTTGCATTCATGTTTTATTTTTGTTTTCGTACATATTTAATTTTTTTTCCATACATATTTTTTAGCCAATCAAAACAGCCTTTCAAATGTCCATAACAGCCCATAGTTGAGTTATTAAAACTAGCACAGTGGTTTGGTCACATTTCGGCCCATCTTTGGAATCAGCCCAGTCTGTTTCGGCCGCACCACTCAACCCCACCCCCCTGAGATTTGAGAATTATGAAACTTAGCTCAATTCCTTTAGCACATCCAGATAATGGCAGAAGAACTTATATGCCAGATGTTGCCGGCTCAAGGTCGGGTCACACCTACAGGCCAAAGGATTTAAAAACTTGGGTTTCATTTTTACGCCTCCTTATCTCCGAAACCCCATGAAGGATTTTTAAGGCACCTTTATGCAAATGGCCGTCATTGTAAAAAATGTACGAAAAAAACAAAAAAATAAAATATTTACAAAAAAAAAAACAAAAAAAAATATGTATTAGCAATCTAAAAAAAGAATATGTATGCAAAAAACTCAAATAAAATATGTATTCAAACTAAAAAAAAAGTAATATGTATGCAAAACTAAAAAAAAGTATGTATTCAAAAACTAAAAAAAAAGTATGTACGAAAAACAAAAAAAAATGTCTAAAAAAACTACAAATGTCACTTTTTAATGCCACTGTTCAAAAATACACTAGTACAGAAATTGTGTATTCCTAGAATTAAAAGATGCTGCGAAAAAAATACCCCGTTTCTGTCGGTCATTTACTGATAACTTTTGTGCCATATTGAAGCCCCATTTTAATATGTTGGAAATGAAATAAAATGCAGTTAATATTTTTTTCCCAAAGAACTATAAATATACTCCATTGCAATGTTCTGGTGAAAATCAAGCTTTTTTCGATCGGACTATAAATAGTTATTTTTACAAATACTTGTACATTATTAAGCTAATCAACAAAACTTAAGAGTTTTTGTAAGCTCCGTAACAACCGTTCGCCAGAGGCTTTTTGTATGGGAAATCTTACATACTTCTTTTAAAAAGAGCAAAACATGAATTTAATAATGTTAAAATAATGGTATCAGAGAAATGTTAAGATGCTTGTTATCTGAAAGTAGCTCTGATAACTGTGAAATTATTCGTCATTTAAAAGAAGTTTCAAAAACACTGTAGTATTTTGACTTCCATATAAAATACTAATTCACTATCTATAACTGTACTCATCATTGCCAAAAAGCAACAGATGAAAGAAGATGGCTCAGGTAATTGTTGAGTCAATGTTGTTTATATTTTTTGGATATATTTATATTTAGAAGAACATCAAAATAAAAAAGCTTTTTTAAGAAAAACAAATAAAAGCATAATGTGGGCCTTTAAAAACGTTATTTTTAATACCCCCGGTTGGGATCGATACCCCACAATCCCCTCTATACCCCCAGTGAGAATTTTACATTATTCTGAAGCTCCGCTCAAAATGTGCGACTACTTCATTAGTTGATATTTTAAGCACTGCCTGTACGGACTACTACTTAAAGCCGCATCTACACCTAGTCAAGTTATCTATATGTCACATTGAGCTAAATACATGGCTCTTTCAACATATTATTAGGCACACTTTTTTTTACTGAAATGACTTACTAAGCTTTTCTCAGAATTTAATACCTTTGTCTATGCTAAGACTATCATATTTCTAAAAAAAAATGTGTAAAGAAAAAAAAGGTAAAATAATGCATTTAGCCAAAAACAATTGAGTTAATGAAAGGTGTACATTCTTTTAAAATAAATGGAAAATTTGAGAAAAAATATTTTAAGCTTAATAATTGATACAAATTCTTTATTTGGTGATTTATTTTGTGAAAGTTCTTCACTTACTTATCAACACCATTTAAATCCCTATTGATTCTACTATAATTCATGGCACATGTTTGTGTCTATTAATACCTTGATTTTTTGTTTACCATTGGCTTTGACTACAATATATTATTTAAAACATAATGAACATTAATTTTCTATGACCCCAAAGTGCGGTCGTTTGCCTGATGTTAAAAAATGCATATGTACCTGTGTAACGCACTTTGGGGTCGAAATTGGACCCCAAAGTGCGTAACGCACTCTGGGGTCGGACCCCAAAGTACGTAACGCACTTTGGGGTCGGACCCCAAAGTGCGTTTGACCCCAAAGTGCGGTGTTACAAAGCACTGTTATTTTAATGCAGACAATTTTATTCGGTCGCGTAATGTACCGTTATATATTGAACAGAAAGATTGTCCGTGTCAGTGTAGATGAAGTGCCGAAAACTAAATAATAAGAGTGCTGATTGTTTAAACATTGTTGCTGACTTTATCATTGATGGTAATCCATATTTGTGTTCTAATTTCAAGTAAATCTTATATACTAGTATTCATAAGTCCATATTTGTGTTCTAAGTTCAAGTAAATCTTATATACTAGTATTTATAAGTCCATATTTGTGTTCTAATTTCAAGTAAATCTTATATACTAGTATTTATAAGTCCATATTTGTGTTCTAATGTCAAGTAAATCTTATATACTAGTATTTATAAGTCCATATTTGTGTTCTAATTTCAAGTAATCTTATACACTAGTATTTATAAGTCCATATTTGTGTTATAATTTCAAGTAAATCTTATATACAGAAGCAAGGTGTAAAGTGATAATTGAAAGGTGATGCCGAAAATCCTTCAAATTACCGTGGTGTCACGTTAGCACATTGTATGACAAAAATAGGTTCCCTGGTACAATATTATACCTTAAATAAATAGTGTTAATAAGAACAAATCTTTGACGATGAACAGGTTGGTTTTAGAGATTATAAAAAAACGGGTTGATTCTGTTTTTACTGATTGGGAGGTTCAAATAAACGCATGCAAACAATAACACAACATAGTTTCTATTACCTACCTGCGCAAAAAGTCGTGAAGCGCTCTATATTCGTCTGTTTCGAACGAAATCTTCAAATCAGAGAGAAATCTGCGTCGGCAAATACATGTTGGAAATTCTGGTCATGGTGTATGGAAACCTTTCATTGGTTGTCGTTATAAACAAAGTTCCTACCGAACCAATGAAAGGTCTCGATACACCGGCTGGTCACGTGAACGGGGTTTCCCCAAGATGTCTACGTCGAAGCAGATTTCTGCTCTGATTTGAAGATTTCGTATGAAACAGACGAATATAGAGCGCTTCACGACTTTTTGCGCAGGTAGGTAATAGAAACTATGTTGTGTTATTGTTTGCATGCGTTTATTTGAACCTCCCCCTTTTAAAATTGATATTTTACCCGTGGAATTTGGTGTTGCGACATCTCGTACGACTAAGCAATTTTGTGACAGAAGTGAACGGTTTTGAATAAATTTCTTAAAATGGGCTAAGGGAATCAGAATAGAGTTAGTGTTTATCATTTGTGGATTATATATAGAGCTATGCAACCGCAGTATAGTTTTTTGGAATTTTTTTTTATTTAATTAGTGGAAATCTCGCATGAATTTGAGGGTGATCGAAAATTTCTCTATTTAGCGAGTAAATGCCCCTTGTCTATATTTATATACATATTTTAAGGTCACTATTCAAGCAGTATAATACCATCCAAACACTGTGTGGGCCCCCTGTGGCACTAACCACAAGGGGACAAAGACGCTGACGTGTTCTAGATTTTGTCAGTAAATATATATTTATTTAAAAAGGCCAGCAATGTATTGATGATTAAATTCCAAATTTATCTCTTTTCTTTTTTCATGTTTTTTTGCTATAAATATTTATAATCAGATATCATCACATTCAAACTCATAACAAAGATCCTCAACAAAATACTATTTATAATAGTTATATAATAATAGAGTGATTCGTGTTGTTAGTGATAAGTTAATTCTGTATCTCTGTAATTTCATCATCTCGAGAACCTTGATTCAATGATATGTTACATATTTTATATTGTTAATTGTAATGTGGATACAAATATAATATATTTTGATTATTCTAAGGTTCCCTTGGCATTCGCATACATTTAATCTATGATTAATTAAATAAATACATTGATTATTTCAAAGCTAGTAATACCAGTTAATCATTCATCAATCAGCCTGAGGGTTCATTTCAAGCTAACGTCCTCTTTATAACTTTGTCAGGTCATTCCTAATAGATACTAAACGGTCAATATCATAGAATAAACGACTTTTGGGAAATATAATTTAGTTTACTATTGATTCAGCGTAAATCCATTATTTTCATTTATAACAGCGATATGGATTTGATTTAACTTAAAATATAGTAAAATTTGTTCAGACTATTTCTCCTACTTTACTTAATCCAGCGTAGGGTCGCGAGATCAGAAATCTCCTGTATCCCCACCCCCAAAGCTCTTACACCCAATAATTATTTTCCGGTATGACAGTATATAATTTGTTTCATAACTTTATAAAGTCTGCGGTTTTAACGAACTCACCGTTGGTGAACATACCACATTATCTGGTAATCTATTCCATCATGGTACTACTCTTAATGAAAAGAAATATTTTCTATTTTCCTTTACACATGATTTTATTTTCAACCTAATAGAATTACCTCTGATGTGATGATTATCAATAACGTTACTTTCCCTGAGGATTTAATACAGTCGAAATATACGGTGGCCTGTTTGGCCCAGTTAAAGGACTCCTATTGACATTTTTTTAAAGTCTTGCCCTGCCTTTCTGTATTTTTTATAGCTAAAGTAGCAAGATTTTACATTCCCGCAAGAAACTTTTCGCGCCAGTTAACATTGAATTTGTCTCATGATTATACCTTCTCATAAATTAATCCTCGTGCGAATCAAAATCTAATAATCTTCGCGATGATTAACCTAAATTTTCGCATGTTTCTTTCGAGAACTGTAACTTATTTACAATACAAGTGTCTATGGTGAAAGTTCTTCGAGAGAGAATGTTAAATCTCGCTACTTATCTATTAACAAGAGCCAGTTCGCTCGACTATTCTCGATGCTTGATAGTCAAACAAGAGCCTGAATAATGTAGAACTTTTTAAGTTCAAAGGGGCGAACATTCTGTCCAAATTCACATTAACAACAGCTTGCCCTATTTTTCGAATAGTCGAGCGTAAACAAGAGAGTTGGTAAATCTAAAATTGTAACAGGCGATATGTTAACTGTCTCAAACAGAACACCATTTAAACTGACGGAAAATTGTAGCGAACTTGATAGTGCAACTCATGGGCATCGATAAATGAATCAAATCAATCGGATGGCCATTTCCAGAAACAAAGTCATATTGACAAAACTAACAGTTGTTCGTTGGAAGATGCTAAAACTCTATCTGTTTTGTATGGGTCTAAAACGTTATCCATATAACATTGACACAAAACATGTTCAGAGACGGTTACAGTGTTGAATGACATAATTGATCTCCCTGATGAAGGCAGCCATTTTAACATTGTTTATCATGAATAAAAGTGAATTCTGTGCGATTTAATAAGTGCACGAAAATTCCGTGCATGTGCAATTTAACTACACCTTTCAATACCCAAAACTTAGAGGCCATGTACATATTTTTTATAGTTTAATGTTTTCAATGTAAATAAACATCTAATTTCAATTTGATATATTTATAATAAAATGTGTTTATTAATTTATCTGTTCTTTTGTTCTTTACAATTAAACGTCGTATAAGTCAGATACAGTTACTCGTATTTTCTTCAAAATTGTCTTCTTAGACAGTTCGCTAGCTAGGACAAACAACAATTTGTTATTTTATTTGTAACAATAATTCGCTTTTTCGTTTTTACATAAATGCATTGACGTTAAAAAATAGATATCAGGCTCTACAGTTAAATTGTACGTAACAAAACAGAGATATCATTTGTTTTAAATATACATATGTAAAATTTAAATTTCGTTTCACAATTGAAAACCTTTTTAGATTTAACGTTTCAAACATAAAGCAAAAAAAATATTTCCATTGTTTGTTGAGACTTTGCTTTACTTTTCAAATGTGTTATTATTAATGAGGTTTAGATGTTGTCCACGAATTCATTAATATTATCAAGGTACACGATAGTCTTTCAGTTATTCAAAGTGAAAATCTTCTTTTTGTCATTGATTTGAAGGATGAACAGTTTCCTTTTTAACGTGACTCATGATTATATGATTACTCTCGCCGACTTTATTAAATGTATTTTATTAAGCACTTACGTTGCATCAAGACTTGACATTATATGTAGGCTTTATATGTTCCTCCCAATAGATCTAGTTGTACACTTATATAGTTCTTAGAGACAATTAAGACATACTCGGTATAAGCTCTATAATTGATACTTATTCACTCATACGGGAAGCGTATCAGTGCATCTCGACGTATATCGGTGTAAGATTTCGATTTTTATGCTCTCATTAGGTGCCGAGAATACTGTATATGTATATCGCGACTCTTGATGATGTAGTAATTTCTCTCTGTTTGGTCAATTCTCAAGTTATCTTAAATTATCTCAACTGTTACAAATGATGATCAGCGCAGAGGTCTGTTTAGCATTGCGAGCATTGACATATTTTGTTATACGAATTGTGCTTGAGTAACTTATGCTCTGTTTACAGCTCTGTGTTTTCGTACTATAAAATAGTCACCTCGTTTAGATCTTACTTGTTTATTTCACACAACTATTGCTAAAAGTCTTTAGAGTTTATAAGTGACAGTAAAGACGTTACTGCTTATCTGTGAGACATTTATACGATAAGTCTCATTTCCATATTGCAAGAAAGAACAATTATCTCAAACAGATATAGCAATTTAGATTTTCCAAGTTAGGAAAATAAAATTGAAGAATGAATTTCTAGAGTAATATTAAGTAATTAGATACACAGTGATATTTTGGTGTCAAACGCAGATGACAAGTAGTAGGATGATATGACCTGATAAATGACTTTTATTGTTTCACTAGATTACAATACGAACGTTATTTATTTCCATTAAGAGAACAATGACTAGTTTTAAATTTATCATATAATACAATACAAAATAAGCACGCTTAAAGCGCGATGTCTTATGAAACATTAACATTTTATTTTTTTTGACCTAACGATTCACATTTGCATTGACTTTTTCAAAAACGCATTTAAATTTAGTTCGTTTTTTTTTTTTTTTTTTTTTTAAATGTTAAATTGTTTGATTTAACCCCGTGCTTTCATCTACGGTGACAATGCTTTTCAATGCTTTTCTGATCTGCCTTTATGACCAGAAATTAAAAAAGAGAAGTAAAGAATCTCTATAGAACGCACAAAACGACAAAATTGAAAATGTTGCAGGGTCGGTTTGATTGAGCTTGTTGGAAAGTGCAAGTCACTGTCAACGCCCGCTTATATACCGGTTTAAGCAGTATTCAACATTTGGATATTTAGGAAGTATCATTATGCGTACGGTCCATGGCATCATTGCATACCAACATCAACTATAAATCAACCGAATGACATAAGGTCTCAAAGTTGATTGCGTTTGTTGGTTGGTTTTGCGGCGCACAAACACAGTTCTAGTGAATAATGTTTTCAAAATAAAGCTCAATATATGTTCGTGAAGTATAAGGCAGTATTAAACAATGCCGTGAAACAGTGAAAAATGTACACTTATCTGGTTTATTTGTTTAGAAAAAAGATATTTAATTGTGTTATTCTGTTGATGATATCACAATGAATGATTCAGTGAGGTAAAGCTACATTAAATAAATATGTAAAAATAGTTTTGCCGTCGGCCTTAAAACCAAGCATTCTACAGATTCATTAACCTGTTGAATAGTATTGTTGTAAATTTCATCAAATATTGTTCATAAATTAGGATTATAAACGAAAACCCCACGGTAACACTAAAGTTCGTATACGAATTTTAACATGCAAATGAAGATTATAATAAGCTTGTGTAAGCGCTACGTCACAGTGGTATAGGTGCTATCCGGAACACAACAAATATGAGATTTTCTTGTGCAAACACATGTTAACCGTTAAACTTCACGGTGCACGAGGCCTGATGTTCAGTAAAAAGCAATCATCTCATAAAAAGTTTAAATTTGTATGAAAACATCCGTTACAATGCAGAAATTTACCGTTAAATTAGGACTGCTACTTATAGTCATGTTTGTTGATTTAACATTGATGTACGGATGATCTGAAGGCGGAGTTTCTCATGCAAAGAGATATTGTACTTCTGATTTCGCCAGAATGAGGTTGCCATTTTTTATGCTTATAAAGCTCATTTTGGTTGTCAGGACACCATAATAAAATCTGGAGTCGATATAAAACCCAATTAATAAATGAAATGTCGCTATTTCTGTTTATATGAAATTTATTAAATGAGCTGTGTCACAACAAA
Source organism: Ruditapes philippinarum (assembly GCF_026571515.1). Classification (NCBI taxonomy): domain Eukaryota; kingdom Metazoa; phylum Mollusca; class Bivalvia; order Venerida; family Veneridae; genus Ruditapes; species Ruditapes philippinarum. Next base: position 75,795 of record NW_026862102.1, on the reverse strand, counting down.
ACCAACATAGAGCGCTTGCGACCAGCATGGATCCAGACCAGCCTGCGCATCCGCGCAGTCTGATCAGGATCCATGCTGTTAACTATCAGTTTGTCTACTTGTTATAGGCTTGTAAGCGAACAGCATGGATCCTGATCAGACTGCGCGGATGCGCAGACTGGTCTGGATCTATGCTGGTTGCAAACGCATTATGTTGGTTTTGTCACGACGCGGCTAAAATGAAACTTAAGGGTGAGCATCATAACATTATGTAAACATTTTGTATAACAATTTCATATACACTTTATTAATCATGGCATACAAATTAACATACAATTCATTTTTGCCATAGCTTTATCAATTGAACTTGTGAATTATATGTTTTGAAAAACGATACGTATCTATTCATATGATATTTGCATCCAACATACCATAAACAAAATGTTTTACTTTATTTCTTATTTTCTGTCAAACGTAGTTGATTTTGACCGGTCATGATGCAAATAAATACTTCATTTATAATAAAATATATAGCCAGGTAGAATGGTTTTACGGTACACTAACACAGTTCTAGAGAATAGCGTTTTCAAAATAAAGCTTTTTAGAAAATTAGACAGAATAAATTATGACGTGAAACAAGCGAAAACATATGCTTCCATTTAAAATTTAGATTCCAACGCTTCATTTCTCTGGTAAACTATCTTAAAAAGTATGAAATTGTATGCGTAAATAAAATCTAATACCGGTATACAATAAAATGTTGTCCTTGTTAATTTGTAAAATTTCATATTAAATTTGCATCCATAATAACATAAACAAAGTGTTTTACACTTTAAAATAAGCATGTATGTTTGCCATACTTTTGGTGATCTTTCCACTTTCTATCATTGTCAATTTTAACCTACACTAGCATTGTCCAGAGAGCATAAATCATAATGCAATTTGTAACAATGAATAATGTCTTATAAAAAATAGGCTTAATGCAGTGCTAGGGAGTCATTGTTGTGTATAGGTAACGATCGATCGGTTATAAGGTCGATGTGCGAGAAAAAAGAAAAGAAAAAAAGAAGCTCAATTGAACGCACAAAACGACCATATTGAAGATGTTACAGGCTCGGTTTGATTGAGTTTATTAGAAGTGCAAGTTACTGTCAACGTCCCTTTATACTGGTTAAAGCAGTATTCAACATTTAGATATTAAGGAAGTATCATTATACGTACTGTCCAGGGCATCCCTGTATGCCAACATCAACTATAAATCAACTGAATGACACAAGGTCTCAAAGTCGATTGTGTTTGTTTGGTTGGTTTCACGGCACACCGACATAGTTCTAGTGAAACACGTTTTTAAAATGAAGCTTAATGTATGTTCATAAGTTTAGGACAGTATTAAACGATTCCGTGAAACAATGAAAAAAGTACACTTCAATTTCTTATTAAATTGCATTAAATAATTAACCTTGTTAATTTGTTAAGAAACAAGAACGTGTTTGTTAAACACAAATGCCCCCGGCTCAGATTCTTGTCAGTAGCAATACTTCAAAATATGCTTACCCATTCACTCAGTTATGGACGGAAAAATCGCCAAAAAATTGTAAACACAAGTTTTATAGCTTGACAAAGTCATGGCATTTTGTAATTGTGAAAAATATAAGTTGCCAAGTCATTGCTCTGACTTGTGATGTTGAAAAATATTCAACTTCATGCAAGTTATCTTCCTACCAAATATGAAATACAACTGTCATTAAATAAAGGCTGTATGGGCAAAAGTGTATAAATCTATTTTGAGCACTGGTGACCTTGACCAAACCGACCCCTAACTCTATCCAAAAGAAGAATACCATGTAAGTTATCTTTCTACCAAATTTGAAATACATCTGTCAATAAATAAAGGCTGTATGGGCAAAAGTGTAAAAATCTATTTTTAGCACTTGTGACCTTGACCCAACTGACCCCTTACTCCATCCAAAGGAAGAATACCATGCAAGTTATCTTCCTACCAAATATGAAATACAACTGTCAATAAATAAAAGCTGTATGGGCAAAAGTGTAAAAATCTATTTTTAGCACAACTTACTAGAATTTGACAATTGTGGAATTTCATTAAACAATGGAGAAAAAAATCACTTGCATGGATCCATATTTTGGCCCCTAAACTCCTTGCAAAATTAAATTAACTGGTTAGTTACTACTTGCAATTGTATAGTTAAATATATATTTTTTATTGCCAATTACGTCACATATGCGCTAAGCAGACTAAGCCCTGATGTTATTGGGAAGAATTTCGATTCCTAAAATTTGGCAAATGACACACAGATTAGTCTAGTAACACTTGTGAAAGGGCAGGCTGACTTGACCTGGTAAATACAGGCTGGCTGGACTGCTTAAATTAAGGTTGACTTCAGCATTTTCATGAATTACAGATTGGCGATCACTATCATTTGTTGAAATGTTAAAATCAGTTGTATTTTAAGCTTGTAGATCAAAATATCCCCCTTGACACTTAGCCAAATAAATTGGTTTATTTTCGTTGGCACATCTGTTGCCTCACATGAAAATGAAAACCCTGGCTGACTTGACTGCATAAGTGCAGGCTGGTGTCACCACTGACTCGACCTCTGACTTGACCTCAGATTTGACCTCTGACTTGATTTGACCTCTGACTTGACCTCTATACAAAAGAAACTGATCGTAGGAAGAAGCTGTTAGAAAGATTTGCTATGGTAACATTGTTCTTCTTAACAAAAATTTACGTATTACCATCAGGGTCTGCAAAAAAGGAATAACCCGGAGATGGAGGTATGTACTGTTGTGAGTTGAATGAGTTGAATATAAAAATTATGAACTGCGCCATGGCAAAACCAACGTAATGCGCTTGTAACCAGCATTGATCCAGACCAACAGCCCAATATACCTCTATTACGTTACGCCGACTTCGGCAAAGTATTGAAGCAGGTGTTCCCGAATATAAGCACAAGACGCCAGAGGGGCCAGTCTAAATATCCTTTAACTTGTATGATGCGAGATTTTTTATAAAGAACGTGTTTCTTTTTACCTCACCTGGTACAAAGTGACAGAGTAAGCGTTTGTGATCGCATTTCGTGCGGCGTCCGTCCGGCCCTGGGGTCAAGATTTGCCCTGGGATCTTTGATTTTCTTTGTATGCATATAGTGCATATAGTGAATATGAAATAATTTTTTTTATAAAAACCCAAATACTCCGACTCAGGTGAGCGATTTTAAGCCATCATGGCCCTTTTGTTTATTTTTATAAACCCTTCATTTTTTTTATTTCTGACTATTTTTTTCCTTAACAAAAAACCTAAAGTGATTATTTATATTAAGGCGGACTTTATCATATTTTATCTTCGTATGGCTATTTCTTGCTCATGTATCAATATTGGCATTCATTACATGTACAATCATGTTGGAAAAGGCGTAAAACATATATGTTCAAAACATTTCTATCATCCATATTTTCCCACATTTACAGAGTTGCGAGCTTCTGTACACTGTGTATCATACAAATCCAAAATCATTATGATCGGGCACTTGATAAATTAAACCTGTTGTCTAAGATTTATTAACTCATGTTATAACCTTTAAGTTATACTAACCGATATATTACGTTTAATAATCTTTTGTTAGCAATTTTAATGTTCGGTGCGGTGTGGCCAGTTATGTGCCGTTAAACCCAAACAAGATTTAAAATGTAGCAATGTTTGCCCGTGGGCTATAATATTCTACTGTAAACGAAATAAATATGACCATACAGTAACGGTCTATGCATAATCGCCACTCTAGCAACCTTTTTCTGATACTGCCCAATGCACACATAAGAAATGTTACGCTTTTTTGGTCAATATAAAAATCTGGAAACAAAGTGATAACTCCTGTTTAATTTGGTTTTACGGCCTACCAACACAGCCCAAGCCATGACTCGTGCAATACACCCGGGCTAATGCATTGTACAATGACAGTTGACCATTACTTAATACTCAATTTTAATCATATGAAATATGATAAACAAGATCAACAAGGAAAGGCGGCGTTCAATGAACGCAACCCCCATATGACCCAGCAACAAGAACCAACGGCAAGTAGCCCAGGCGGACCCCGAACAAAAACAGGACAGGGCAAAGACAGAGCACGGACAGGTTAATCATTAAATGATAAATAATTTGGAACTGATTAGGAATTCAAAGAAAATAATAATAGGCCCACAAAGAGGAAGGGGATAGGAGACCGGGGAAAGGGGGTGCAATTAAAGAAATAAATACTAGAGGCAATGGAGAAGATACTTACCGTAGACGAGAAAACAACAAGGGACACAAGCAAAAGTGTCACCAAAACAGTATGAAACAACATGGACATACATCTGAGGAACACAGTGAGGCGCCGCCTTGGAACGGTCAGCAGCAGAATAATGACTGCTGGGGAGTTTAAACCGGTTAATGGTGCACCAAACCTCGCTCTTAGCCCCACCATGTTCCTATAAACGAGACAGTGTAAATAAAATGAATCCCCGCCAAGTGAAATTCTAACAGTTGTCATGGTTACGAAAGGTTAAATAAGTAAAACACTAAAATGATCATGTAGAAACATATGAAAGTAAACCCAATGACATAACAAAAGTACTCAATGTCCTAAAGGAAGAAGACAGAGCAACAAGAAAATCACCTACAAAACGGTTTTTCTTAGAACTTTATTAGATATATGTATCAGTTTCTCCGTTTCTTTTCATATTATAGTTAATATTGTTGATAACTACACAATGTTAGAAAAATACTGACACTTACATATTGTTATGACTGCATTACTTATTGCCGTATATACCGTTATTAAAATATTGAATTTGGTTGGGTTTTACGGCGGACAAACACAGTATAGGTCATGGTGACTCCCACGATTTACTGGCGGAGACAGACATAAGATACCTTTCGATGCCTTGACTCGGGCAAATGTTTTCAACACAAGTGAACAACAGAAACGTAAACATGTGATATTTACTGTTTATTTGTAAATATAGTATAAACAATGACGTAACCAGATAAAATGCAAAAAAGGAGAGAAAATGAAACCATCTAAATTCTTTTTTGTGGAAAATATATAAGCGAATAAGATTACACTCCTTTGTATAATTTATAGTTAATATATAAATTATGAACAAGGCAAGTATTGTTTTCAACATTTTCAATTTTGCCGTGTTGGGCTTTCTTTAGGGATTCTGTATTTATCTATTTTGTTTTCAATGTTATGCATTTACGGTCGTTACGAACATTCCGGCGCCAAATCTTCAGCATTTGTTTATCACTGCCAGTGTACTAAACATTTACAAATTGAGATTAAGCCAAGTAGAAAAATAAAGATATATATGTAGTAAATATTGTGTACAAAAGGTGACATTTCCGGAGCAGGGAGAAAAATACTATTGCCCATTCGGTTTGATTTAGTTTGTTTATGAGAGATTAACAGAGTTTGGTTTTACGGCGCACCAACATAATTAAGGTCAAATATATAAATAAAGATAATTTGGCTACTCTCGGGTGTTATAAACGTACCTCCACACAAGGGGGTTCCACTAAATTGACCACATCTAGTCGCCTCTGATGATCACGCACGCTAACAATAGCTGAAATACTTATACCTCAACCTGCTTGCACAAAGCTAAACATCGGTTTGGTGTGTGCGTCCGTCCAGTTATTCTTGTGAGGGATATAACTTTACTATAATTAAATGTTGAATTCTAGCCAAGCCGGTGCTAGGGCGTGGACGCTAAATTGCACTTTCTAATACCGTCCATGAACTGTCTCAATCAAACCGAGCCTGCAAACATTATCAATTTTGTTTATTACTATCTATTTTGTAATAAGAAGGCAAAATTAAAAAAAAAATGTAACTTAATATGTTCACAATAACGAGAAGGCGTGTCATTCGAAAGAACGGTGTTGCTAGGTAAAGGTCGTACGTTACGGTCAATTGCAAAAGATCCTCTAACAGCTTGTCTGCACCAAATAAAATATGATAAACAAGATCGACAAGGAAAGGCGGCGTTCAATGAACGCAGCCCTCACCCGACCCAGTAACAAGCGTCAGTGGCAAGGAGCCCAGGAGGACCCCAAACAAAAAAAGGACAGGGCATAAGGCAGAGCACTGGCAGGCAAACCACTACATAAGAATAAATAATTAGTAACTGATAATGAACTAAAAGAAAACAAATACATAATTGAAGATTAGGCCCATAAAGTCAAAAGGCACAGGGAAGGGGGCAGGAATAAATAAAATAAATAAAAACTAGGGGCAAAGGGGAAGATACTTATTGTTTGATTTTATTAACCTGTCAATTCCATACTTACTAAACGGTCTATGCACATAATATATTAATAATCGATAAATCTTCGGTAAATTCCGTGAAAGAAACGCAGTAAGATGTAATTGGATTCGTCTTGTTTCTATGAATTAGTTACACTGACCGTTATAGCGCAATAGGGTAAACTACGGGTGTAAAATATCTAAATGTCCTATGTGTTGTATGATCGAGACCGCGTAAACCCAGGTTTTTTTTCTTATTTATAACTATTTTCATCATTTTAAGTAACGTTTGTTCTTTTTTTTTAAATCTGTTTTGCACTTGTTTGTAAATACTATACTTTTGTATATAACATTGTTAAAGAATTAATATTGAAAATTCATTCGGATTAAAATCAATGAATGTCATTTCAGTGCCTTAAAATACATCATTTAACGTGACAATTCGATCAGTGTTTCTTATTTGTTTAATATCCCTGTACTAGACAATATTGCAAGCGCTAGAACATTTTCATTAAAATATACTTAAGATAAAGAACGAATTAGTCTAAAAAGAATGTCAAGTAGGGATCAAACCCCGGATCTCTAAGGCATTAGATAATCACTTAACCGACTGAGCTATTGCGGATGTAACGGAAACCTACATCAAGCTAGTGGGAGTTTCCAACCGTTTGTGATATACTCCATATCGATTCTCGTAAAATAAACGGACAAACCAGAAGTGGGATCGAATATCTAAATGAGTGCTATAATGTATTCATAATTGACAGGTCGATAAAATCAGTATACCGTAGCCGAGAAATAAACAAGAGACATAAAACTGTCACCATAACAGTATAAAACAACATAGACATTCATCTGAGGAACACAGAGGGGCGCCGCCTTCGTATGGTCAGCAGCATAAATACTGCTTGGGAGTTTAAACCGGTTAATGGTGCACCAAACCTCGCTCTTAGCCCCACCATATTCCTATAAACAAGACAGTGTAAATAAAATGAATCCCCGCCAAGTGAAATTCTAACAGTTGTTACAAAAGTTAAATAAGTAAAACACTAAAATCATCATGTAGAAACATATTAAAGTAAACCCAATCACCATAACAAAAGTACTCGATGTCTTAAAGAAAGACAGAGCAACAAGAAAATCACCCACAAGATCCCGACGAAGCAAGAAAGAAGACAAACATTAAGGCAATTCCGTCCCAAAGGGCTTTAAGAACTGTCCATCGTAGAGTCTCCCACTTGATCCGTCATATGTAATCAAAAGAGGAAAGCGTAGTGTCCAACTGTATATGGGTTGAACACTAGGCCTGCGGTATGTCTTAAAATAATAGGGTCATAACTACTTTTATTAAAACGTTTAAAAATTTTAGTAAACACAACAGCAAAATTACAATGACCAAAGATCTAACGAAGTAAACAAAATCCCCGTAAAAATCAGGCTGGCTAATTCCTTGTCGCAGAAGTGTTTGGTGAACCATTAACCGGTTAAAACTCTCCAGCAGTAATTATTATGCTGCTGACCGTTCCAAGGCGGTGCCCCACTGTGTTCCTTAGATGTATGTCAATGTTGTTTCATACTATTTTATCTCAGTTAATTAGATTCGCTCGAGCTTTTATACATATTTAAACTGACGGTTCAAAAGAAGGTTGCAAAGTAGGTGCGGCTGTGTTTGAAAATAATTTTACATCTAGTATGAGGTTACCAGATAATGCATCAATTTTTACTGCTGAAGCAAAAGCTATCGATTTAGCATTGTCATACATAGCACAGCATACCCACGATAAATTTGTGATATTTTCTGACTCGCTTTCTGTTTTAATATCCATTAAAAATATAAAATCTGACAATATCATGGTAAAGAAACTTCTTTTACGATTTCATGATATACTAAACACAAAATATGTTAAATTATATTGGATTCCAAGTCATGTGGGAATACGAGGAAATGAAAAAGTAGATGCTGAATTGTCTTAATGTTCGTCTTCTGCCTTGCTTCGTCGGGCCCTTGTAGGTGATTTTCTTGTTGCTCTGTCTTCCTTTAGGACATTGAGTACCTTTGTTATGGTCATTGGGTTTACTTTTATATGTTTCTACATGATCATTTTAGTGTTTTACCTATTTAACCTTTTGTAACCATGACAACTGTTAGAATTTCACTTGGCGGGGATTCATTTTATTTACACTGTCTCGTTTATAGGAACATGGTGGAACATGGTGGGGCTAAGAGCGAGGTTTGGTGCACCATTAACCGGTTTAAACTCCCCAGCAGTCATTATTATGCTGCTGACCGTTCCAAGGCGGCGCCCCACTGTGTTCCTCAGATGTATGTCCATGTTGTTTCATACTGTTTTGGTGACACTTTTGCTTGTGTCCCTTGTTGTTTTCTCGTCTACGGTAAGTATCTTCCCCATTGCCTCTAGTTTTTGTTTCTTTGATTACTCCCCACCCCCTCCCCCCGGTCTCCTGTCCCCTTCCTCTTTGTGGGCCTAGGTTATTTTCTTTGAATTCCTAATCAGTTACAAATTAATTATCATTTAATGATTGGCCTGTCCGTGCTCTGTCTTTGCCCTGTCCTGTTTTTGTTTGGGGTCCCCCTGGGCTCCTTGCCGTTGGTTATTGTTGCTGGGTCATGTGGGGGTTGCGTTCATTGAACGCCGCCTTTCCTTGTTGATCTTGTTTATCATATTTTAGCTAAACAATCATTAAATTTTCAAAAAACTGCTTGTGATTTTAGACCGGCTATAAATAAACTCGTATCATCTGAATGGAAAGCAAATTGGGACAATGCCGTTTTTAATAAACTTCACGATATAAAATAGATAAATACAGAATCCCTAAAGAAAGCCCAACACGGCAAAATTGAAAATGTTGCAGGCTCGGTTTGATATAAACCAATCTCTTGTTGTGTCACCATCTTTATCTCTGTCAAACCGACGTGATCAAACAGTTCTTCTTCGATGCCGAATTGGACACACTAAAATGAAAATACCCCTTTCTGTGTAGGTTGTAATGAAAATTTTACTGTCAAGCATTTTCTTCTTGAATGTCATGATTTTTCACAGGCTCGTAATAGATTTTATTCTGTAAATTCGCTCAAAGAACTTTTTAATACAATTCCATCAAAAAACATAATTGATTATTTGAAAGAGATAAACTTGTATTCTAGGATCTAATTGTCATTTACAAAGTTAAACATAACATTTTAAGCCTATTATAGCATTCGGCACGATATGGCCAGTTATGTGTTGACGTGCCGTAAAAATCCAAACAAACAAACAGGAGTCAAAACCACATGCTGGAAGCTAAACGTTGTACATCAACCAATGCAGTACCGTCCATGAACAGGCTAAATCAAACCGAGCCTGCACCATTTTCAATTTTGCGGTTTTGTGCTTTCTTTAGGGATTCTGTATTTACCTATTTTATGATCACATCTGTGTTATTTGTGCCGTGTGGCGGCTGTGAAAATCTCCCCGTGCATTTAAGGTATGAGCCCCTTAATGGGCACTATAAGGAACTATAAAATTGACAACATAGGTCAGTTATATACCTTAAAAGACACAAGAATGCAAAATTTAAACAAAGTTTACCGTATGGTTTACGAGTTATGGAGATTTTTCTAAAGTGAAACTTGGGGGTTGCGTTCATTGAACGCCGCCTTTCCTTGTTGATCTTGTTTATCATATTTTGGCTATTAGAAGGGATCTTTTTCAGAAATGAGAAACTCTTATTATTCTATTATATAATCATTATGAAATAATGTTTTCCTATAGAAAATATTTAAGAAACAAATAATAGCATTCAATAGCTAACAAATGACCAAGCAAAATTATTGTATCTACTCAAATGTTTGAAATATGTATACAAGTGCAATTATGTGCGTTCATTGAACGCCGCCTTTCCTTGTTGATCTTGTTTATCATATTTTTTACCCTACGCGACTCATTTTAAGTAGTTGTTTGATCATTTTTCTACTTGGAGGGCCTTATTCAAATATCCCTAAAATTTACTCAAATAAGGGGCTGTTTACAAAGTTTGCATAAATTTTCTTTAAAATATAATGGATGTGCTTGTCAAATATAAAATACTATTTGATAATAAGTATGGCACAATTTAGCCAATAAATACCAATAATAATTTTATAATTAAAATAAAACACTTTTTTTCTTATCAAGAGTGATCTGAGAGACACAAAAAATGTTCAAAGAAAACAAAAAGAAAGAATTAAAAGTTGCCTCTTCTGGGGCTTGAACCCGCGCCCCTCAGTTTCAATGCAGTTGGCTATAGTTCTAGCCTATTTGAGTACTCTTCAAAGTGGAGGTAATGCATTAGGTGGGTCATACCTCAATCAATGATGTTATATTTTCGATCCTTAAAGATCGTTCAGCACGACATCTTTGTTGTGCTTGTGGTATTTTTAGCTTCAACTTTTCGGCATTTTCTAGTTGGGTGGTTCCAATATTCCCACTTGAATAATGTTAAATCACCCTAAGGGTATGTTGCCTGCTTTTTAAATTTGTCTTTTGACGTCTTATCTGTGATATGCAGGCTTCATAACCTCTGATCCCCTTTCAAAATTCCATTTTATTTAGTTCCGCCCATTGTTTACTCGTTTAAGGCACACGCTTTTTATTACTTGGGGACCATACGCCGCCGTATGAACACATCTGCGGATGTTTCTAAATTCAAAATTTTACTATTTCATGTTTAAATGTTGAATTCTGCTTAACCGGTGCTAGGGGGCGTGTACGGTAACTTGCACTTTCCTGTACCGTCCATGAACATTTGTTTACTTTTTTAGCTCATCTGTCACAAAGTGACAGGGTGAGCTTTTGTGATCGCTTTTCGTCCGTCCGTCCGTCGTCCATCAGTCCGTCCGTAAACTTTTACTTTAAATGACATCTCCTCATCAACCACTCAGCCAATTTCATCCAAACTTCACAGGAATGTTCCTTTGGTGGTCACCTTTGCAAATTGTTCAAATAATTAAATTCCATGCAGAACTTTGGTTGCCATGGCATCCATAAGATAAAACTTCAAATATCTTCTTCTAAAAAACCCAACAAGCTAGAGGTTAGATTTTTGGCATGAAACATCTTCTAGTGAGTGTCTACAAATGTTGTTGAAATAAAAGCCCTTTAGTCAAAATTGGCCACGCCCCATGGGGTCATTTATTTTCCCTATATGCATAAAGTAGAAACATACAAAATCTTCTTTGAAGGAACCCAAAGAGCTAGAGCTAAGTTGTTTAGCATGAAATATCTTCTAATGGGTGTCTACCAACTTAACAAGTTTGTTCAGATAAAATTCTTGAAACAAAGTGATCCCTCGGAGGCATTAATCACAACAAAATTACATAAGAATTGCAGACTCGGTTTGATTGAGTCTGTACATGAGAGATAATGATTAAGTGCAACATCCCTCACGCCCCCTAGCACCGGCTTGAGCGGTACTCAATTCTCAACACTTAAAAGCCCTGGGGTCAAAATTGGCCCTGACCTAGGGGTCATTGATTTTCCTTATATGTGTATTGCAAAAACTTAAAAAATTCTTCTATTGAAAAAAAAACAAAACAAATAGCTAGAATTTAGATACTAAGCATGAAACATCTTCTATTGAGTGTCTACCAGGATTGTTCAAATAAAAGCCCTTTGGCCAAAATTGGTCCCGCCCCGGGGTACATTGATTTTCCTTATATATGTATAGCAAATAGATAAATACAGAATCCCTAAAAAAGCTCAACACGGCAAAATTGAAAATGTTGCAGGCTTGGTTTGATTGAGCCTGTTCATGGACGGTACTGGATAATGCAAGTTATCGTCCACGCCCCGTAGCACCGGCTTAAGCAGAATTCAACATTTAAACGTGAAATAGTAAAATTTTGAATTTAGAAACATCCGCAGATGTGTTCATACGGCGGTTATCATTGAACCTTCAATGTGACACTTCCGTGCCATTCCATGAAAAGCGGCGTATGGTCCCCAAGTAATAAAATGCGTGTGCCCTAAACGAGAAAACAATGGGCGGAACTAAATAAAATGGAATTTGGAAAGGGAATCAGAGGTTATGAAGCCTGCGTATCACAGATAAGACGTCAAAATACAAATTTAAAAAGCAGGCAACATATCCCAAGGGTGATTCAACATTATTCAAGTAGGTAAGAATATTGGAACCACCCAACTCAAAAATCTTCTTAGAAAAAACCCGAATACCTTGATTTAAGATATTAAGCATGAAATATTTTTAAGTAAGTGCCTACAAAGATTGTTTAAAAAAAAGCCCTGGTGTCAAAACTGGCCCTGCCCCAGGTGTTTCATTATTTTTTTAACAATATGTGTAAAGAAAAAAACTTTTGAAAAATCTTCTTATAAAAAACCCAACGAGCTAGACATTAGATGTTTGGCATGAAGCATCTTCTAATGTTTGTTCAAATAAAAAAACCCGGGGTTAAAACTGGCCCCGCTCCGGCGCCTATATACAGGTGAATGACTTCAGGGCCATCATGGCCCTTATGTTAACAAATAAGTAATTTTATTTACATAATCATATGAAATTCTGGAAACAAAGTGATCCCTCGGAAACATTAATCACAACATAATAACGTAAAACTGCAGACTCGGTTTGATTGAGTCTGTACATGAGGGATAATGAATAAGTGCAACATCCCTCACACACCCTAGCACCGGCTTGAGTGGTACTCAATTCTCAACACTTTATAATGTTGGCACAAATGATCCCAAAGGACCAGAAAATATAACAACACTGAATTGAAGTACGGGGCAACTTTTTACGGCTGCCACACAGCACTTGACACCTGCTGTTGTGAAGTACAAAATTCTGGAAACAAAGTGATCCCTCGGAAACATTAATCACAACATAATAACGTAAGAATTGCAGACCCGGTTTGATTGAGTCTGTACATGACGGATAATGAATAAGTGCAACATCCCTCACGCCCCCTAGCACCGGCTTGAGCGGTACTCAATTCTCAACACTTTATAGTGTTGACACCACCAATGATCCCGAAGGACCAGAAAACATAACAACACTGAAGTGAAGTACGGGGCAATTTTTTACGGCTGCCACACAGCACTTGACACCTGCTGAGTTCTCAACAATACAGCCTCCGAATATTTCTTTTTATCTCTACTTGAGTATTAAAAATAAAATAAAGTCATTATGATACGACACAAATGCAACATATTTTGTACTTAACTTGATTATTATATTATTAGAAAAATGTTTTCCTGACAAATAAAACATAAATATGATAATTTAAGAACATTTCTTTTTTGATTTTTACATGTGTTTTGGCTACGAAAATTGATATTTTCGGGCCAGAATGGTGGACAATATATGTTGTTTTCGTAATACTGTCTAGGTCGTATTCCTCTGCATTTGTAAACTTAATGAAATTATAAGATCTACTGTTGGGCAGGGGCAATGCTCAATATTTTTTTACTTTTTCTAAAGACCGCCTCCGTGGTCGAGGGGTTAGAGTCGATGACTTCTAATCCAGTTACCTCTCTGGCGTGGGTTCGATCCCCGGGAGATGCTTACAATCGTAACTTTGATTTAATTTCTAAATTCAATAGTGATTTAAAAACTCTTCTGCGACAAGGGATTAGCCAGCCTGGTTTTTATGGCGAGGTGGTTTACAAACTTCGTAAGATTTTGGGTCATGGTAATTTTTCTGCTGTTTTTACTAAACTCATTAAACGTTTTATTAAAAGAGGTTATGACCCTACTATTTTAAGACATACTGCATGTTTAGTGTTCAACCCTTTTACAGTTGGACACTACGCTTTCCTCTTTTGATTGCATCTGACGGACCAAGTGGGAGACTCTATGATGGATAGTTCGTAAAGCCCTTTGGGACTGAATTGTCTTAATGTTCGTCTTCTGCCTTGCTTCGTCGGGCCCTTGTAGGTGATTTTCTTGTTGCTCTGTCTTCCTTTAGGACATTGAGTACTTTTCTTATGGTCATTGGGTTTACTTTTATATGTTTCTACATGATCATTTTAGTGTTTTACTTATTTAACCTTTTGTAACCATGACAACTGTTAGAATTTCACTTGGCGGGGATTCATTTTATTTACACTGTCTCGTTTATAGGAACATGGTGGGGCTAAGAGCGAGGTTTGGTGCACCATTAACCGGTTTAAACTCCCCAGCAGTCATTATTATGCTGCTGACCGTTCCAAGGCGGCACCCCACTGTGTTCCTCAGATGTATGTCTATGTTGTTTCATACTGTTTTGGTGACACTTTTGCTTGTGTCCCTTGTTGTTTTCTCGTCTACGGTAAGTATCTTCCCCATTGCCTCTAGTTTTTATTTCTTTGATTAACCCCCCCCGTTCCCCCCGGTCTTCTGTCCCCTTCCCCTTTGTGGGCCAATTATTAATTTCTTTGAATTCCTAATCAGTTACAAATTATTTATCATTTAATGATTAACGTGTCGTTGCCCTGTCCTTTTTATGTTTGGGGTCCGCCTGGGCTCCTTGCCATTGGTTATTGTTGCTGGGTCATATGGGGGTTGCGTTCATTGAACGCCGCCTTTCCTTGTTGATCTTGTTTTTCATAGTTTAGCAAGGAGGAAGGTAGTTTAGTACTGGTGTACTTGTTCACAGGAGGATTTGAGTTCTTCTGCCAACTTTCTCAGTTCAGAATGTGATTGTTTTAAACCTGCGTCACCAGCAATATCAATTAACCTGTAAAAAATAGCCAAACATTATAATATAGCTTTACATAACCATATATATATTATCTAATAGATGTTCTAAAGAAACAAAAAACAACTATGAATTTTTCCAGTAATACTAAAACTCTTAAATGCGCATGGCATTCCTTCCAATGTGATTCAAAAATCTATTATACTTCAATGCAAACTAGAACTATCATTAAATGTGATTAATACCCTCCCCCCCCCCAAGACTGCTTCGGAAATGAGAAAGTTACTAGTAAGAGAATACCTTGCTAAAGAATTAAAATAGAGTTATGGTTGTGGGCAATTATAGATAGTTGTGGTTCTTGTATGTTGCATTTCCTTTTAATGTGGTTTACCAATGATGAAGTTTTATTGAATTACTATGTAATAAGGCCAGAAAGAGTTACGCTTCTTGAGCACTGCACTTCCTCTCATTTGGCTTGACCATTGTATGAAGTTGCATTGAATTCTAAACATTAGTTTTTAAGTTATAATTCAGACAAGGAAAAGGAAATAAGGGCAATAACTCTAAAAATACTAAAGATGGAGTTATGGTTATAGTACACTGCAGTTCCTCTCATTGCCTTTGACCATTGTATGAAGTTGTATTAAATTCCAAGATTAATTGAGTCAAGAAAGAGTTATGGTTTCTGTGCACTGCGCTTCCTCTCAATATATTTGACCATTGTATGAAATTGTATTGAATAGTAGTTTTCAAGTTATGCTCTGGACAAGAAAAAAGCAATGGAAAGGTAAAAAAGGGCAATAACTCTATAAATACTGATAGAGTGATGGTTCTTGTACACTGCACTTCCTCTTAATGTGCTTGATGATTGTATGAAGTCATATTGAATTCCAACCATTAGTCTTCATGTTATGCTCCAGACAAAAAAAGCAATGGAAAGGTAACAAAGGGCAATATCTCTGTAATTACTTCAGATAGAGTTATGGTTCTTGTGCACTGCACTTCCTCTTATTGTGCTTGACCATTGTATGAAGTTGTTTTGAATTCTAACCAGTACTTTTCAAGTTATGCTCCGGACAAGGAAAAGTAACAAAAGGCAATAACTCTGTAATTAGTCAATATAGAGTTATGGTTCTTATGCACTGCATTTCCTCTCAATATGCTTGACCATTGTATGTAATTATATTGAATTCCAATGAGTAGTCTTCAAGTTATGGACAAGGAAAATGCAACGGACGTCTGGACCGACAAAAAGTGACTCCTATATACTCCCCCAAACTTTGTTTCGGGGGTTTAATAATTCAATGAAGTAATTCTAAATGAATAAATTCATCCAATTGTAGGTAGTTCGCTAATCTATCATTATTCACAGCATAAAAATATGCAAAACAGCTCTTGTATCTTCATCAACCGCCTCCGTGGTCGAGGGGTTAGAGTCGATGACTTCTAATCCAGTTACCTCTCTGGCGTGGGTTTGATCCCCGGGAAATGCTTTGGTAGTTTAGCGCGGAGGAAGGTAGTCTAGTACTGGTGTAACTCTCCAGGAACGATGGTTAGGAAACTACCCGCCTATATAACTGAAATACTGTTGAAAAAGGCGTAAAATGAAACAAACAAACAAAAAATTCATCAACCCAAATAAAAAGATTGTTTAAATTTTGAAAATGGGTCATTTATTTCTGTATAATCCTTAATTTAAACAAAAAAACGAACACTTACCGTGACAGTGGATCACCATATTTCTTGTAGCTTTTAATAAAACGTCGGATCTCTCCATTTGTGAAGTTTTTTATATCTTCATTCGGAGTGGCCCGCGGCCTACCACGTTTTTTTTTGCACACATCATTTTTTTCTTCATCATCAGACCAAGACTAAATTATATTGTAAATAAATACTTATATAAACGCAGGTTTTAAAGTTTCCTATAGAACTTCTCTAACAAAATGAATGATAATTGTTTAACTATCATAGAACACACACAGAAAGGACTTGTCATAAATTTTTTCCCCAATATATGCTTTTCTTATCAACGCTTTTATAGTTATAATATATTTACTTTCCAAGAGTCATTTCGATTTGGATCTGGTAAGGTTCAAAATACAATTTGAATAGAAACTGGAGGAAGTTCCTCTAGCTCTAAAATGGTAAGACAGCGAAAGTTTACTCTCGTTCAATATTCGGGCATCTCTCTCGTTTGTGGTTAACAGAAAGTTTACTCTCGTTCAATATTCGGACATCTCTCTCGTTTGTGGTTAACAGAAAGTTTAGTCTCGTTCAATATTCGGGCATTTCTCTCGTTTGTGGTTAACAGAAAGTTTAGTCTCGTTCAATTTTCGGGCATCTCTCTCGTTTGTTCTCGTTCAATATTCGGGCATCTCTCTCGTTTGTTCTCGTTCAATATTCGGGCATCTCTCTCGTTTGTGGTTAACAAAATGTTATACTGATATGACATTATCAAATCTTTTCCTTCATCGTTCATCTTCTCAAATCAAATCATTTCGGAATAAGTATTTATTATTTTTGATGTAAACATTTTCAAAAAGATTCTGTCTAGAGTGTCATCTGAATGATGCATAAATCAGAACATATAATTTGTCTGCGAAAACAAATAAAAATGTTGTTATCTCAATTTTAATGGAACTCTGCAGAAGCACTGAATACTGCTCAAACAATTGCTATGTTGAATTGGATGCTGCCGAATTTTAACCACGTTGTATTTCAAGAATCTACTTTTTATGTTTCCGTGCTTATTTCTTCTTTTTCGTCTACATTTTTTGTTGCAGTAAAGTTTTGATTGTCTAGGAGAATCTTTCCGGCAACACTATTTCTTTAAATGAGTTTATTATTCAATTGTCTAACTTATTTATCTATAAGAGAAAAAGGAAATTTGGTCATTAAGTTTTTGTTTTTGAAGTATGATATTGCATTATATTTTTAACAATTTAAGTATGATAAACATGTTTTTAGGATATGAATGAAGTATAGCCATTTGCACAGGGGTCTTTCGAAGAAAATATACAGACACGCTTTTACGTGTATGTGAAATACCCCCCCCCCCCCATTTAATTGAATTAATATGTTGAAGAGGTCAGAATCATACGTTAGATTAATGCAATCTCTCATTTTTAAGGTATGCAGTTTCTCCCTGCCTCATAGTTCAATGCATGTAACATAATATGTGGGTAAAATACATCCGCAAATGAAATAAAAATCAATATATTTATTTCTTATTTATATGTAACGTTAACCATTTTTCGCTTGAATGCGTATGCATATACACAACTTTATTTGATTTACGAACATGACTATCATTGGATGAACAGAATGGAATTCTAAAAATGTTAATGGCGGTGCATATTGTTATATATATGCCCTTTGGAAATGGGCCCTTTTAAATTTGGAAATAAATTTCTTCACAAAAAATTTTTAGCAACTTTTTTGGCCTTTATTCATTCTTCTTATATGAATTTAGAAATTTTGGGAAAAGATTTTTTGGGCTCGCTTAAATGTATTTTTAACATAAATTAAGTTTTTTTTAATATTTTTTTATGAATTTTAAAATTTTTTTTTCCCCAAAATAGACCCAAAAAACCCAAAAATTTCACCTTTTTTTGGTTTTTTACATATGAAAAATTTTTTAAAAATTGAAAATTAAAATTTAGCATTTCCCCATGGGGTTTTTAAAAACAATTGTTTTTTTTAAATTGAAAACTATTTTCTTCGAAATTTATCCCATGTGGTTTTTAAAAACAATTTTGGTTTATTGAATGTGAAATTTTCTTACAGAAATTACTCCATGTTGCCTTAAACAATGTATTTATTGAATATGACAACTATATCTTACAGCAATTATCCCATGTTGCCTTAAAACAATGTATTTATTGAATATGATAACTATATCTTACAGCAATTATCCCATGTGGCCTTAAAACAATGTATTTATTGAATATGACAACTATATCTTACAGAAATTACCCCATGTTGCCTTAAAACAATGTATTTATTGAACATGACAACTATATCTTACAGAAATTATCCCATGTTGCCTTAAAACAATGTATTTATTGAATATGACAATTATATCTTACAGCAATTATCCCATGTGGCCTTAAAAAAATGTATTTATTGAATGTGACAACTATATTATACAGCAATTATCCCATGTTGCCTTAAAACAATGTATTTATTTGTTGTTTGGTTTTTATCGTTTGACTGACATTTTAAATTGTACTACTTAACATCAATGTAAGTAAACATGAAGAAAACAATCTATCCCATTTTTTATGAGAATATCATGATTTTAGCACTTATGTGTTTACTTATAAATGTACCCACTTCTATAAATATCAAAGGATTATATTTTTGAAAATATAATTATTGATGTAGGGAAACCTAACTAGCATGTTTTCGAAAGTTTAGTAAAATTGCTCAGCCATCCTGTAAAATCAAGTAAAATGCAAAGACGTCTTCTTTTTACAGAAGAACGTGAGGATTTTCAGTGCTCATATATGTACATAAGTGTGCATTCTTTTATGGCAATTTAAGTATAAATACTTATATATCCAGTAACTCATTAATTCTTGTATAAAATCGTGTTTTTTTCTGTTGATAAACTATTGAAATTCATAATCATCTATGTATCTTAGATTTAATTTAACCAAGTTATATCATTTATGTATGATGCTAACGTTACAGCATTAGACTTATCTACGCATTGACGAGTAATCTCTCTTACGTGAATTACAGCATATTAGTAACACTCCGATAGTGTGGCGGCCGTAAAAATGTATTTAGATCGAAAACGTTTCTATGTACGTTTTATTTATTCTGCACTACTATAATTAGTTCAAGATAAAATTTCTTTCTGTTAAATTAACATATCGGAATTGTACATGTTCTAGTATTCGAACAATCCATTAAAACAGCAAACTAGAGAAAAACAGAATCCCCAAAGAAAGCCCAGCACGCCAAACTTGAAAATGTTGCAGACTAGACAGTAGTGGTGATTGCAAGCTACCGTCTACGCCCCCTAGCCCCGGCTTAAGAAAAATGCAACATTTAACATGAGGATTCAACTTATGAATATGTCTTAGATTTTGCCAAAACGTATTGAGAAACCTTTGGTCTCTTGATTTTAAATTTAATTATATGATTTGACTTGCAATATAATTGTTTAAAAATATTTGATCCTTGAAAGTAAAAATTTTGGGGAAAGTAAAAATGGGCCCAGATTCCGTTTTTTAGGCATTTTTAAAATGATAATATATGCCCCGGGTTTACTCAAAAAATGCAAAAAAAAGTTAAATGATAAATTGAAATAAAATGGGGTAGACTTTTTTCCCCAAAACCCACAAAAGCGCTATGGGGAAAAACCCCGTTAAAAAATTAAAAGTTTAAATTTTTAAAATGCGCCATAAATGTTTATTTTTCCCAAAACCAGGGCCCGGCTTTTAAAATTTTACTTTTTGTGTAGGGTTTGAAATTGTTGTTTTTTTAGTGTTTTCCCCATATAAGTGTGTTCAATTTTTTAATATTGTAAATTTGGGCATGAAAAATTTTAGTTTTGAGTTTTATTTACACCCCTCAAACTTCTTTACTGATTCAATAATAAATATGGTAAATGTAAAATGACAAAAAAATACAATATCGATTTGCTTAAAGACTTTACCGAGACATGATACTATGTCACACAACACGGACTCAAGCGCGCGCCAGCACGCAAAAACACAAACATGTTTGGTGAATGTAATACGCTAGTCTATTTGCACCTAAGACATTTCATAACAAAAACAGAAATAATTTGTCATGGACGTTGAGAATTTGATTCCGCTTAGTTTTAGAGCTTAAACTTATCAAATCATATGATCAAAAGAGGAAACAAAACGATATATTCGAAAATGTAACAACTTGATTTTATGGTACATTATAATTATTTCACTTATACATGGAAAATATGAAAAACTTCTCATGCAGATGTAAAATCAAATGTAGCAGAACTTAAAACTTCTTTTTGATATCTTTAGTCATCTTATGAGTTTAAGTAATCATATCACGATAGTTTTGCCATTGAATCTTAATTAAAATGACTTCAAAGTCACACATTTCTTTACATCTCAACATAAATTTCACAAATTGAGCGTTTTGCTTTTAATGATGAGATTTAATGATTCTGGCATAAGTTTTATAGATTGATATTTTGTACGACATAATGACATTATAATATTGCTCGTACTTCTTTACTGCATGATAAACATCGTAGATTTTAATCGGCTTTTGTAATGTTCTAAACGCATATGTGTGCTTTCAGTTATTTATCATTAAACGATGGTTGCTCACTTCCTATCTGAATATCCCACGTACATTGTTGCGATAAATTGAAATCTCGTTCACGAAAAGATCAGCATTATATATATATATATATATATATATATATATATATATATATATATATATATATATATATATATATATATATATATATATATATATTATATCAACGAACTTAAAGATCATTTCAAAAGATATCGAAAATGATATGTCATTGTACATGTAAACTAGAAAAAAAAACAACAGATAAATACGTAGAATTTTACATCTTTTACATAGGCAACATGATTTAAAATATTGTAGTTGATTGTATATTCCGTATTTTCCTTTCTTCTAGCTTTCAAAGCAAAGATGCACAATGGCTTACAATCAAAGTACAAAAAATGCACCCCAGTGAGTAATAAAGGTCCTATAATAGATTAAAATCATTGTTGTCTTATGTAAACATGCAGTGCACAAAAACGAAAATAACATGAGGCAGACATTGTGTAGCAAACGGCATTCCGTCATGCTACACCAACGCTGAAAGCATCAATTTTACAATCCTAAACATGATTTCTGGCCCTTCTGGTTCAGAGTTACACAAAAAGCCGGCGCTAGATCAAACTGGAATACAAAAATTCAATAAACAAAATCAACAAGGAAATGCGGTATTCAACGAATGCAACCCCCACATGACCAAACTACCTTGTATTCGTTTAATTTCTTTGTTCAATGTTTTGTCCTTGTACGTTTATGTTACACAAATATCATTGCATTTAATGGGAAATTATTGGAAACTGAATTAATTTAAATATGGTTTATAGTTCACTTGAAGCCCATGCTCATTAAAAACAAACAAAAACAACAAAATTGCAGGATGTAACTAAGGTTCCTTCTGGACAATTATTTCCAGTTTTGTTAATAAAAGATGTGTACTGTAGTAAATAATAGGAAAAAAAACATTTAAACAGAGAAAACAAAAGAACGCTAAAACCGATAAAATTTGAAATTTTGCAGACTTAGTTTGATTGAGCCTTTTTATACACTGTACTGGAAAGTACAAGTTACAGTCCATGTACCTTAGCTCCGACTTTCTTTTAATCTGAGTCACACTAACATGATTAAATTAACTTTCATTTAACTGATTTCAATTAGTTTCTTACATTTCTCTGCACAGCAATATTTTTCTCTCGTTCAGGAAATCAATTGAAATTGTCTGTCAATGGCAGATACCGGAAGCATTGATGATTTTTGGAAATAACTGATTATAAAATACATTCACGGCAGATAACGAAAATCACGTAAGAAGGTTGTCAATACTTTTTCATGAACAAATAATTATTACGATGTTGAAGTATCTTACATTTAATCAATAATTATCAATTATTAGTATTCGTAGTTTTTTTCTGAGATATTTTAGATTTACTAAAAATTGGTGTTTCTTAATACAAAGTATTTTTCATTATAGTAACAACAAAACAATACAAAACAGACTGTTTTAGCTATGTTCTCTTTACAGTTAAAGAAACATTGATTGGAAAGCAAAGAATGTGGTGAGCATGACATTTTCAAAAATATAAATCAAACTGCTTTGAAAACCAAGAAAAGTTTTCACCTTACCAAAACGTTAGTTGTCACTTGCTTATACAATTTATACATATTAAATTATCACTGTCCAATACAGTCACGTACTTTTACTACTGTCTTATCTTAATATCCTAAAAGTTTTCATAACATTTATTACGCATTAAGAGCCTTAATATATTTATACTTAGAACTTGGTAATAACAACAGATTTTTATCAGCATTTACGGATAAGGGAGTCAATGATCAATATCCCGCGTTTCATTTGGTTTTTATTAACAGGTTTTTTGTGTATTTTCTTTTCAGAAACATATTATGATTATGCAGAGATACATTACGTTAATATTATTAACGTTGGTTATTTTGAATTTTTAACATTTTGGTTATTCGCAAAATACCAAATGCAAACGACAAAGTACTATAAATTCAGTATTTTATAAGAACTATTTAGAAAATAATAAAGGTTGAATTGTTTATATATATTGACAACAAATTCGGTATCAGGCTGCTTCATCTAAGCAAACAGTTATTTAAAACTTGTCAAACTAAATGAATACTGGATAATACTTACATTGTTGGCGAAAGTTTATTAGTTATATTATCAATGGGCCGGTTCTAGTATTCCTTTTTGGATACTGTTTAATCTCTTCTACGGTCTGTTACTTGCTTTTTAAATTGTATTTTATTATCTCTGATGTACAGGCTTCATAACCTCTACACCATGTTAATAGTGATAAAAATAATAAACAGAAGAGAATTTAAAAAATAGTACTCAAAAAGGAGTAAAATTAGACAATGTCTGTTATTTTGACCAATGTCGTATTATAATTTTATTGACTATGACGATGAGATTACACACGTTTGATGTGTGACTGTATGTAAACTTGACAAAAGTCTAAAAGTTTATGTCAGACTGAAATACCTTTCTGACGTGTTGAATTATTTAAATCAGTGCGCTCATCACTTTTCCTCCTTGTGGGAAGGGATACAGTATAAAGAATGATTCATTTTTTACGATTACCTCCTTGCATATCTTTTACATATTGGTTTAGATATAACTGTTCCACAATGAGAAAAAATAGTAAACACAATGTATTTATATAAAGATATTTGAAAGATGTACATAACAATATATATTCATACAGCTTTTAAAAATTTCTGCCGAGCTTTATTATTGTCTGAAAATTGTGATTCCTCGACATTTATTTTATATTCAAGTAGTCTGTCCTTTAAAATAATGAGAAATTTACGCTTCATTTTTTACAGTTAAAAGCGTCAACTTGATATTTCCGAGCACTGTCTCTTTACAGACTGCTTACATGTCTTTCCCAAACAATGGAAAGAAACCTAAGTAAAAGTGATTTAAAATGACGGAAAAAAATCTCATGACAACATACCATGTGTTAATATTCTGAAAATCATGATAAAATTTGAAATCTTTGAAATGTTTGATATCATTTAAGCGGACTACAATCAATTTGTATCAACAGTGTAAGCTCTTGACACAAATCTCATTACCATGTTATTACTGAAGAAAGATTGAAACTTATTTGAAAACTCAAAATAATTTGATTTTGCGAAAATATTAATTGACACAAACTTTTGTAATATGTCATAATATTGGTTTATTCGAACACGATTGTTGATACAAAACATGAAAAAGATCAACAAGGAAGGGAGGCTTTCAGTGAAAGCATTCACCAATATAACACAACATCATCGGCTAGGAACCTAGAAAACACATAAACGGGACAGGGCGCAAGGACTAGAAGGATTTGTCAGGTGAAAAAAGAAAAATAAACGACAAAAACCAATAAAGAAACCACAAAAACAAAACAAAAGGAAACCCAAACAACAAACTTTTGATGATGTGGATGGAAATCCATTCCTTTGGTTCCGGTTAATGGGATATTTAACAAGGCCGGAGAACGTCAATCACAATACTGGCCGGATACCTAATAAGCACACAATTGACAAATCATTAACAATTATTTAAAGGTAGGATCAAACAAAAAACCTTAAATACATAATATTAAACTCGTGACTGGGCGTTGAATTTTTGGAACACAAGAACCTTTTTAGCCGGATGTTGCTCCCCGAATAGGTTTTGACACAGGAAAGTATACCTATTGTAGTATCAGAGTTATGTCGACGAAGTTCAAAGTTTGAACATGAACGAAGGGCAATAACTCCAAAGTTAGCGACAAGGCAGAGTTAAGGTTCTTTTGCACTGCACTTGTATTCAATTAATAATGAGATCAATCTACCTACAAAGTGTAATGTTGATACCTCTAACCGTTTCAGATGTATGTCCCGTACGTTCAAAGCTGCAGAAAGTAAAAGAAAAGTACAAGGCATTGGAAAAAAGGATATGAACTCCACTAGGAAAAATCACTGTTTTTAAGTCAATATTGCTTCCTTTATTGACTCATTGTTTTACAAGTCTACCTACAACTTATACTGCTTTTTGAAAACACTTCATGACTTAATGACTTATTTTATGATTTTATATTGGAAGGTAAGGCAAAAAAAAATCTGCAATCATTACAAATACAAATAAGATGGTCTTAACATGGTAGATATTAGTAGTTATGTTCATTATTTAAAAGCAAGGTAATGCTGTTACCTTGACTTTCAAGGCATCGATCCAAATGTTATGCGTGACACGTAGTCTCAATATAATGAACATTTCTGTGAAATAGTTGTAAAATCCGACTTCAAATAATGAAGTTATGGGCCGGACACGATTTTGCTGCAAGGTCATGCTGTGACCTTGACCTACAAGGTAGCGACCCAAATGTTGCACGCGACACGTCGTCTCAATATGGTAATCATTTCTGTGAAATAGTTGTAAAATTCGACTTCAAATAACGAATTAATGGGCCGCACACCAATTCGGGACGGACGGACATCCCGGCGACTATATGCGCCCCGAACTTTTTCGGGGAGCATGTATAAAAACAGAGAAATATAATAGACGAAAAACAAGATAATCAAAGAAAGGCGGCGTTTAATGACCGCAATCCCACATGACCCAGCAACACAGGACCACAGTACTACAAACTAATAAAGGTTATTACAAAAACTATATATAATTTTAAAGATTTGTGTTAAAAACCTTCAACTAAATACAAATTAGATATGAGATATAAATGAATTAGCATTTATTGTGAATGTTTCCTCAAAACAAACATACTTTTATAGCAACACAATCCGACAAAAGACTTACGACTATTGTGAATGTTTCCTCAAAACAAACATACTTTTATAGCAACACAATCAGACAAAACACTTACGACTATCTTTGACTTTTAAGATTTCCCTCATTTTCAGTTTTCATTTCAAGGGCAATTAACTTTTTCATCAAGGACATAATTGAGATTTGCAGCCCTATTAAAGTGACTGCATAATTAACTCTTGTATTACAATTGACAAAGGAAACGATGATTACGTCTTATTTGTATGAACGTACTCGCGATGATTGCGTTTCTTTTCCTCGTATATTCAGCGGATGCACAACAAATAATGTACGCTCTTCACTAATTTGGTTTAAACAGTGTTTATTTCATATAATACAAACATATACAATTATGATACAACGTAGATTTCTTTCCTGTAAATTGTAAAAATAAAGCAAATTATAATGTACACGTACAAGTTCACTAGTTACTGACATGAAATAATACATATTTACTTATAGCAAGAGTGAGATAAGTAATGAAAATACAACAAACGACAACTAATGTGCGTTCATATATAAAAAAAAACTCTCGATTTTCATGTATTTTTGCTGGATATAAGGCTTCGCAGGAATCATTTTTAGCAGATATTTGTGTAAGATCTTGTAATGTTAAACACATTATTTGTTCTAAATAAAAGTGTGTTGTCTTCGCGTGAATACAATTTAAAAGATACAACGTTTCTTCTTTAATTGATACCTAGATTGTGTATTTAATATAATGGAAAAAAATTGGCTTCGTAGTAACTTCACTCAATAATATATCAATTCTGCGACACAAACTATATTTGCGTACCAAATGCTATAAGCGGAAAGTAAGATCTGCTCAAATCGGTGTTTGGGTGCACTACACGGTATCAGATAGTGTTTTGCAAAATATTGATCAGATACAGATGATGAGAAGATTTCATAAAGTCTAACATTTCCGTTCACTATTTTTACAATCTGATGTAAATGTGCTGGCGGTGTATATCACCTGGAGCTAAGGTGTGTTATAACCGGTACTTTGTACCTAGACGGTTATTACTTTTTTGCTTTTTTGTAAAATAACAGAGCCATTCGTCCTCAACTCATTCGAACATAATGCGATTCGCACCAATATTTAAATTGACATATTTTCGGGGAAACGAAGATATCTTTAACCCTTTTCTTTGTCTTAAATTTATTTTAAGTGTACCAGTCCTAAATTGTTTTAAGTATACCAATCTTTTCAATTTTACTTGTTATCCAATTTCAATTTTTGTCGCAACATCATTTCAGAATTTCAGATAAGGCATTACTTTGGGAATTTATGCATTAGGCGATACTTTTCCACAAAAATATGCAACGTAATTATTAAACAACGAGCACATTCCAAGAACATGGAGATAAAATTGACTAGTGCTTCGGATATTCAACTGTAATAGAAAACGATTTTCAAGGCTGATTTTGTGCATTACCTTTGACTGTTCACATCTTTTGGCGGAGTTCTTGATGTGCAGCATCAACATTTAATTTGTTTGATTGTCTTCATCGAAATCAGAATCAAACAAATCTTGAGTGCTTTCTAGGGCCATTTGAAACACGTTTTGCTTCATTGCAGCAAGCTGCTTTTTCAGCAAACAATTTTCTTGAATCAATTTGGTTCTCTCATCACACATTTTTGACAATGATTCATAATTGCCTTGTAAATATTAAAGTTGTGCTTTTAAGTCCTCTATTTTTGTACCCGAAATGATCATGTTTTCCTAACAAGATTTAAACGTCTTGACACTGTTTCCAATTTTGTGAAAATGTCTTTTATAGATGATCCACCTCTCAGCTTGTATGACACTCCCAACATTTCAAGATGTAAAGCCTTCATGCTTTCAAGAGGATCCATTATAACCTTCAAAAGAAAAGAAAATTATAATAATACGACTTTTATGAAATGAATTCAGAAATATTTTTATTGGCTATGTAATATTAAGTTCTGTAGTTATCATTGAATGTTGAATAAAAGTATGAAGCACACCTTTGTTATTGTTTAAGAGTTGAACGGTGACAGGTATTGCTTTTCGAAAGAAAAGTAGTCAATGGAATTTAACTGAAAATATAGAGAATACAAATTTAAATGGAATCTTTCTATTCATATAAGTATCACTTGATGTTATACTCTGGAGGCAAGAGGTGTGACTTTTTCTCTTTAAGCATGTAGCATTCTTCAGCATCATTTGGACAAAATGATGCAAAGTTAAAAAAATGGTAGTTTGATAATAAGAAATTATTGTTTTCATTATTTTTCAGGACTTGTAAATAATGATTTGAAAAATACACGATGCTGTCATAGCCAATTAAAAAGTAATAAGAGCAACTAGAAGTAAACTATAAAGAAATAGCTATTATTTTATACTTATTTAGGAAAGATGAAAATTAAAAGACCTGAAACTCTACATTTCTGTGCACAAATTTGATGAATATTCTACTAGTTAAAGAAAAAGGTACCGACAGATAAAATAAATAAGTACTAAATTTCTAAGTTTTCCCAGAGCATAACTCATGAAATACTACAGAGTTATGCAACTTGTGTTAGAGAAGACTAAATACATGACACAGATATGAGTGTTGTTCAGTGATTCATATTTATGAACAGAAAATATACATATGAAGTCTCAAGTTTGTATCTTTAATAGTTTCAGAGATATGCAAAACGTGCATGTAAAACTTTACCAAGAAAAGGAGTTTTTTAGTACAAAAAAGGAGCATAATTCAGTCATTATACATGGCAGAGTAATTGATCTTGAGATCTGATCTTCAATAATGACCCTAAGTACATATGTAAAGTTTCAAGGAAATATCTTTAATAGTCCTTAAGACCTTTAACCAAAAGTTTCATGGGCATAATTCTGCAAATATTGCAGACAGAGTTCTACAACTTTGCAAACTGATGTACATTGTTACTATAAAATGTATTGTAAATTTCAATTAAATATCTCAAGCAATAATTGTGACATTTGACTTCACAAAAAACTTCAACCAACATTTCTAGGTTAAGAAGGGGCATAATTCTGTAAATATTGTAGGTAGAGTTATCTAACTTGTCAATCTAATGTACATTGTTACAATAAATAAGTATTGTAAGTTTCAATTGAATATCTCAAGCAATAATTGAGATATTTGACTTTACAAATAAACTTTAACCAATGCCAACACCGACTTGGACCCCGATGACGACGCCGGGGCAACTGCAATAGCTCCCCATATTCTTCGAAAGGTCGAGCTAAAAACACTTTGATGACAAATGACACAATATCTCACAATCAACAATGGGACGCATTGAAACATTAAACGTTCTGCTTTCAAATGTAGCAAGGAGGAATATAATGTTTTGTTTTGAAAGTGTTACACAATTTCTGATAAATGTCTCAACTTTACACAAAAATGTGTAAGCTACAAAGACCTGTTCTATTTTCTCCAACAACCATAATATATCAAAGTCGATTTTGTTTGTTTGGTTGCTTTCACGGCACACCAACACCGTTCTAGTGAATAACGTTTTACAAATGATGCTTAATGTATGTTCATTAAGTATAAGACAGGATAAAACAATGCCGTAAAACAATGAAAAATGTACACTTTGATTTAAAATTAAATTCCAATAATCATTTTATCTGGTTAATATGTTTAGCAAAGTTATGACATTGTGTCGTGATATCACAATGAATGATTCGGTGAGGTAAGGAAAAGCATCATAACATAATGTAAACATTTTGTATAGCAATTTAATATACACTTTATGAATCATATACTAAACTATAAATTATACAGGAACAGTACCCAGTTTTTGACGTCAATTCATCGCTATTTCTTAAGATGACGTAACGGGTCATATTGATTAAATTACAAAATTATTAGTACATTTATTTTAAATCTAAAATGGCAATCACTTCGTTTGTAATGTAATTGCGATGCTTATGTACTTTTCTCGTATCTCTACGCCAAAAATGCGTTTTGTTTCATGTTCCCATCTGAAATTTGTTCATGGGACTCATAAAACTCATATGAATAACAATAAAAAAGAATAAACATGTTTTGTTATGATCATTGTCCGGACATACTTTAGAACCTTTTTCGTTCATTATTCATAAATGACTAGGTGAGATCAAAAGTGAAATGTGATTTATTTTAAGTATAGTTATTATGAAATACTATATGTTATGGTTATGGTTCAAACAACATTTATTATAATGAAGCGTTTCCCTCTTACTAGTAGAGATTTACAGCTTGTACGGATAACGATAGCCGGAGACGAACAACGGTTATAATATTCGGGGGCTATCTCAAAATATTTATCATTCAATCAAATACAGTAAGTTCTTTAACCTTTTTATGGCAAGTAAGATAAAATAAAAGTACAAATAAGATCATACAATTTATTATTTATTCATACACTAGAAATTGGCATGTTACGTATAATCTCTGCAATAACGTGTATCATACTATTCTGTTAAGTTTTAGGCACTTTCTCCGCCGTTTAGCCCCTATTTACGGCGTATTTAAGCTGACGTGTATGGTGTCGTAATATGGGCATAAGTCGGATAAATTTTATCGACAAGTTCAACGCACTCTTTTGAAAATGGTAATTTAGTGCCGATTTGAGGTAACAGTAATACTGCTGGGCATCGTTATAGTGACCAAGAAACCCACTTCGTATATATCTTATATTCGATGTCCCGAACAAAAATGTTCTTGTGTTTCATTCACGCATAGGGCTACTGCTACCATATATAGTTCAATCAATTGCTATCACGGCTATTGAAATTCTGTTCCAGGTGCCTCTCATGGCTTACCACTTATGAACCTGTGGCAAAACGACAAATATTTTCGATGTAGATAGAAAATCGGGATAACATATCATTGTCGCACTTGGGACCGATATGTTGAACAATGGTGAAAGCATCATAAACTTCTGTTATGTTCAAAACCACATAAGCACAAAAAGAACTCTGTTTATTGCAAGAAGATTAAGAGGCTTGTATGATGAAATACGAAAAGTTCCTAACATATCTAACAAGAGCTGTCAGAAGGACAGCGCGCTCGACTTTTTTAGTGCTTGCCTATAAAACAAAACTTTGACAGTTAAGGGCACACAAGACTTTAACTAGGAATTTCTAAGTACAAATCAAGAAACATTTTCACAGAGTTATCTTCTCTTGCTTACAGATAGGTCTCATGATGGCACATAAGAACTCCAACTTCCAAAGTAATATCTCAAATGGTTAAGTCAACAAGTGGACAAGAATGAAAATCTTAACTGAGTTTCTAAGTCAAAAAGGGCCATAATTCAAATAAAATCCTTAACAGAATTACCTTCTCCTGCCCATGTTTTGGGACCATGATGGTAAACAAGTATTCCAACTTTCAAATTAATATCTCAAACAGTTCAGTCAAAAAGTGGACTGGTACTAAAAACTTAACCAAGATTCTAAGTCGATAAAAGGCCTTAATTTTTAAAACAAATCCTTGACAGAGTTACCTTCTCTTGCGTACAGATGGGGGTAATGATGTGAAATAGCATTAAAAGTTTCAAAGCAATATCTCAAAGGGTTAAGGCAATAAGTGGATTTTACCCATATTCAATGTATTTTCTAAGTCAAAAAGGGGCATAATTCTGTCAAAAACCTTGACAGAGTTATGTCCTCTTGTCTGTTGATGAAGGTCGTGATGGTAAACAAGTATGGTCAGTTTCAAAGCAATACCTCCAATGGTTTTGAAATAAAGTGAGGTGGTACAAAAAACTTAACCAAGCTCAATACACTTTCTAAGTCAAAAAAGGGCCATAATTCTGTCAAAAACCTTGACAGAGTTATGTACTCTTGTCTGTAGATGGAGGTTATGATGGTGAACAAGTATGGTAAGTTTCAAAGCCATACTTGTAATACTTCTGAAATAAAGTGGGGTGGTACGAAAAACTTAACCAAGGTGTGACGCCAACGCTAACGCTAACGCCGACGCCGACGCCGACGCCGGGGCGAGTAGGATAGCTCCCCTTTTCATAGAAAAGTCGAGCTAAAAACTGTCTCAGCAGTTCCCCCGGTCACTTGAAAGAGATAAAAAGAAAACACATTTCTGCCACTTAAAATGTCTTAAACGATTCAAAAAAAAAATATAACTTATTTTTAGTATTTGGTTAGGCGATGCTCGAATGAGTTCTAAAATCGTGCAAATAAGTCCAAAGTAATTGGTGATGTCGGGGAAGCCTTAACCAAAGCCGGTAAAATGTTTTATTGCTTTGATTGGTTCATAGTCCATTGTTACCTAAAATAAGACACATCTCTGCCTGGAATTTTTTAATATTCATTTAGATGTGACATAATAAATTGTGTTGAAATAAGTTTAGCCATACTTCATAAACTATTATAGTCTTTTTGTACCGTCATATTACAAAAATAGTATTCATATAAAGGGAAATTTCCCTCACGGAGTTCACATGGGCAATGAAACACTAATGTTAACTTTGTCGATATGTAAAATGGAAGGTGAAAAAAAGACACAACAAAACATTAAATCTATCATTTTCACACTATAATTTATACTCTGCTTCTCTATTCGGTTTACCCTTTTGCTTTTTGTTATTTTGTTGCATAAAAATATGCGAATTAAACATGCTTTTAGTTTCGGTCATCTTGTGCAGGAGTTGCATTAGATGCTATTGCGCACCATCTTTAGAATGTCGGGATCGACACGAGAGAACACGAGACCAGCCAAGTAGCTGGTCAGTCACATCAGGTTAATCAACCAGAAACAGGTGATTTAAGGGAAAACATTAAGACCTTACTTCCCCACGTACACAGAAACGGAATAGAAGAACGAGGCCGCTTGCTGACATTATTTGGGAAAATCAATTATTTTACAACGATTTTATTAAAAACAAAGTTTCAAAATTGCTTCACCAGCTTGATGTCGAGAAATATTCTGATGAATCAAACTAGATACTTAGAAAACACATATGAACGGCTTTTTGTAATAGAAATAAATGAAATTATTAGATTTGGCTTTGCCTTCTGTTTTCTTTAAAAAAATCATTTTGAAACGCCCCCTTAAAAAAGTTAGCCGTCTCCGTCTCCGTCTATCGGTATCGGCTCAAGCTAAAAATCTCTACTGTGACTTAGACGTGTATCGTTCTCTATCATAGAAATAAGGTCATGTCTTTATATTTATTATTTGGCAATTATATAACATTCACATTAAATTCAGCTCAAATAAGTATCGTAAAATGTTTGATAAAAAACATCAAGCAAGGTTTCATGGACTTGTTTTTACTGCATTATCAGTCATCAGTAGATGACATGGTCCACGTTTAATTAATTTGTCGGAAGTACATCTGAAATAATCTAGGCTGTGGTAAAACTCAATAATTATTTGTTATTGTTAACAAACGCTCAATTGTTTTAATCATTTTAAATATTATAGTTCTATTATTTGTAAAAAGAAAAAAAGAAATAAAGTCCATAATAAATCACAAATGTAATTTGTTATTTGATTCAGATCATAATATAGATAATTGATAATAGTAACGGTACATTCCGAACAATATTTATAGAAATGTCCGTGGATCATGTGCATTATTGTTTATTTTTGCAAAATAAAATATAAAATTGAGAACAACTATGGAAAAAAGAAACAAGAGGGCCATGATGGCCCTGAAATCGCTCACCTGTAAATAGCCCCCCCCCAACCCCACCCCCCCCCCAACGTTGCAGGGCCAATTTAAATCAAGGGCTTTTATTTGCACAAACTCGGTAGACACCCATAAGAAGATGTTTCATGCTAAACATCTAAGCTCTAGCTCATTGGGCTTTTTGAAAGAAGATTTTTTAACGTTTTTACTTTACACATATAGTTAAAAACAATGACACCCCTGGGGCCGGGCCAATTTTGACCCCAGGACTTTTATTTGAACAAACTTTGTAGACACTTACTAGAAGATGTTTCATGCTTAATATCTTAACTCTAGCTATTTGGGTTTTTTCAAAGAAGATTTTTTAAGTTTTTGCTATACACATATAAGGAAAATCAATGACCCTCGGGGCGGTGCCAATTTTGACACCCCAGGGCTTTTATTTGAACAAACTTGGTAGATACTTATTAGAACATGTTTCATGCTAAATATCTTAGCCATAGCTCTTTGAGTTCTTTAAAAGAAGATTTTTTTTAGTTTTTACTATATACATATAGGGAAAATCAATGATCCTCCAGGGCGGGGCCAATTTTGACCCAAGGGCTTTTATTTGAACAAACTTGTTAGATACTTATTAGAACATGTTTCATGCTAAATATCTTAGCTTTAACTCGTTTGGTTCTTTAAAAGAAGATTTTTTAAGTTTTTACTATATGCATATAGGGAAAATCAATGATCCCCCGGGGCGGGGCCAATTTTGACCCCAGGGCTTTTATTTGAACAAACTTGTTAGACACCTATTAGAACATGTTTGATGCTAAATATCTTAGCCATAGCTCTTTTAGTTCTTTAAAAGAAGATCTTTTAAGTTTTTACTATATGCATATAGGGAAAATCAATGACCCCCCGGGGCGGGGCCAATTTTGACCCCAGGGCTTTTATTTGAACAAACTTGGTAGACACCCATTAGAACATGTTTCATGGTAAATATCTTAGCTCTAGCTCTTATGGTTCTTTAAAAGAAGATTTTTTAAGTTTTTACTATATGTATATAGGGAAAATCAATGACCCCCCGGGTAGGGGCCAATTTTGACCCCAGGGCTTTTATTTGAACAAACTAAGTAGACACTCACTAGAAGATGTTTCATGCCAAATATCTAAGCTCTAGCTCTTATGGGTTTTTAAAAGAAGATATTTAAAGTTTTTTCGTTCGGTTGCCATGGCAACCAGAGTTCTTCATGGAATTAAAATCTTTGAACAATTTTTAAAGGTGACCACTAAAGGAACATTCCTGTGAAGTTTGGATGAAATTGGCTCAGTGGTTTATGAGGAGATGTCATTTAAAGTAAAAATTTACGGACGGACAGACGACGGACGGACGCCGGACGAAAAGCGATCACAAAAGCTCACCCTGTCACTTTGTGACAGGTGAGCTAAAAACGTGTGGACTGACCATTTACACTTGAATTGGCCTGTCATTTAAAATAAAGGAATAAATGAATATTTCATGTTAAGAGATACAGCTATATATATAATTTCAAAGTTCAAATAAATAGATGTTCTACGTATTGACAAATAGTTATGAGAAAATACCATATGTTAGTTACCTGACCAATCATCGAAAGTAAGTCTATTTTCTTTTGATGATGGCTTAACACATTAAAATGACAGATCGTATGAGAACTTGACATAAAGTTTTGTTTGTTTGGAATTTTACGGCACGTCAACACATAACTGGCCATATCGTGCCGAGTGTTATAATAGGCTTAAAATGTTATGTAAAACTTTTTAAATGACAATAGAAATGAGCCAATTAGATCCTAGAATACAAGTTTATCTCTTTCAAATAATCAATTATGTTTTTTGATGGAAATTGTATTAAAGAGTTATTTGAATGAATTTAAAGAATAAAATCTATTACGGGTAACTGTTATATAGGAAAGACGGGTGTATTGAAATCTGTATGATTATAATCAAGCACATATTGTGAGTCTTATTTACAAAGATATGAACTCTTTGATCTCTTTAACCAAATCATTTATAATTATATAATTAGAAATACGCTATTTTTAGATATTTATGTTATTTGTAGTCAATAGCGATCGGAATGTCAAACAAATCTATTAAAAATGAATTTTCTGATTAAAATCAATTTATTTAACGCATAATAACAGAATAAAAAATCTGACAATATCA
This sequence comes from Ruditapes philippinarum, assembly GCF_026571515.1. Classification (NCBI taxonomy): domain Eukaryota; kingdom Metazoa; phylum Mollusca; class Bivalvia; order Venerida; family Veneridae; genus Ruditapes; species Ruditapes philippinarum. Next base: position 39,868 of record NW_026862102.1, on the reverse strand, counting down.
TGGTAAAGAAACTTCCTTTACGATTTCATGATATACTAAAAACAAAATATGTTAAATTATATTGGATTCCAAGTCATGTAGGAATACGAGGAAATGAAAAAGTAGATGCTTTAGCTAAACTATCATTAAATTTTCAAAAAACTGACTTATTGCTACCTGCTTGTGATTTTAGACCAGCTATAAATAAACTCGTATCATCTGAATGGAAAGCAAATTGGGACAATGCCGTTTTTAATAAACTTCACGATATAAACCCATCTCTTGTTGTGTCACCATCTCTATCTCTGCCAAACCGCCGTGATCAAACAGTTCTTTTTCGATGCCGAATTGGACACACTGAAATTACCCATTCTTATCTTCTCACAAATGACAATGCCCCTTTCTGTAAAGGTTGTAATGAAAATTTTACTGTCAAGCATTTTCTTCTTGAATGCCATGATTTTTCACAGACCCGTAATAGATTTTATTCTGTAAATTCACTCAAAGAACTTTTAATACAATGCCATCAAAAAACATAATTGATTATTTGAAAGAGATAAACTTGTATTTTAGGATCTAATTGGTTCATTTCTATTGTCATTTACAAAGTTTAACATAACATTTTATCCAAACAAACAAACAAACAAACAAACGTATAATAACAGTATTCTTAATTTTATTATAGACATACTTGACTGTCAATCAGTTGCAATTAATAACTGGTATTTATTTAAAACAGTGATTCATATTGTATTTATTACATAAATAAAACACATCATTTAATATTATTATAGCACAATGCCAGTGTAATAAAATTTTATATAAGAGACCTGTAACGAATATAACATGCACAGATATAACAGGAAGAAGAAATATTACAACTCTTACACATGCATTTCTCTTTTATATATTAACAGAAATACCATTTATTTCAAACCGCTTTTTTTCTATGGACTGTAACATGTCGGACATCTCTTCTGCAAACCTACCCACAATCTGTGGACCATGAATTTAATTTTAATAACAAATGTCTGATGAGAAATATCGGGATATTTAAGTTCCAAACAAAATCTAAAAGTTTCTATTAGGCTGAATTACATTTTAACGTGTTGCATTATTCAAATCGTTGAGTCCGTTCATTGCTTTTCTTCTTTGTAGGGGGATACAAAATAAGTGTATGATTACCTCCTTGCACATCTATAATATATTGGCTAAGATATAAATGTTTAACAAAAAGAAAAAAAAAACATTACTTTCCTCATTGGATAAAATTTTTATATTATATTTTTATTAAGAAGTACACAATAATAAGTGTTCAATAGCCTTTTAAAATTTCAGAGGTATGTCGAACTTTACTATTCAGTAAAAGTTAATTTGATTCCTGCCTCAAAGTTGTGATTTCTCGATATCTATTTTAAATTCAAGTAGTCTTTCCTTTTAATGAGAAATTTACGCAAAATTTCAGTTAAAACCATTGATATATCCGAGCATTGTCTCTTTTCAGACAGTTTAAATGTTCTTCCTAATCAATGGAAACAAAAACTAAGTAAAAATGATTTAATTTGGTAGAAAAATATCTAATGGCAACATACGATGTGATAATACTCTGAAAAGCTTGTTTGATATCAATTCGGACTAAATTCATCTCGCATCAACAGTGTAAGTTTCTTTCCTGACACAAAATACATTACCAAAAGCTTGAATCTTTTCTTCAAAATTCAAAATAATTTGATAATGGTAAAATGTAAAATACGAAATGTACACAAAAATTTATGCTATTTTATAATGTTGTTTTTATACCATGTCATAGTGTGGTTTTATTCGAACACGATTGTTAGGTTGATAACAAATATGAAAAGATCAACAAGAAAGGACGGCATTCAGTTAATTTCACCTACACAACACAGCATCATCGGCTAAAACCTAGAAAACACAATAACGGGACAGGGCAAAATGACTAGTGAAAATGAAAACACACACACGCACGCACACACGCAGATAGATTCATGTATTTAAAGAGATATTCAAGAGGTGTTCAACGCCCAATCTCTACAGGTAAACATTATAGTTGTTTAACATAAGTGGTTAAAGAATTGACTGCCCAATTTGATTCAATTAAAGAGATATTCAAAAGAGGTGTAGTTATCTCTTGTTCTATGAGCAAGTTTTTGAGATTTTCTGAATATAATTGATTTAAGATGTAAATTGTCAAACAAGGTATGGTTTGTAATTGTTGTGCCAAAACACCTCAGTGTTATCAATATGTAATCCTTTCGTACCTTAATTTTCTTGTGTCAGGTTTGTGCTTTATTTAGAAATAAAATAGTGTGAAATTAGTTCATATTATCATGGTCCAATGAATGAATTATCACCAAAATGTTATGTCAATTAATTATTGTGTCAGTAGCCTTGCATCTAGTTTGGTAATTGTGATAATTACGACTTACCTGTTGTAGCACTCTGCAGTGCAAAGCCAAATTTCAGCCCAATCCCTCTTCTCGGGGAGCATCAGCCGGTTAAACCGGTTCTTGTTAATGTTTGCTTACAACTTATTGATTGGACAACTCTTCCTGAGTTTCAACTCTCATGAGTTTTCGAACAGATGCTGAAAAGTTACCATTGACATTCAAGAAGGCCAAAACAGACTGTAAATGTTACAGCAGTTTTTGATTTACTGTATTTCTTGGTAATTTATATATTCTGAGTTCAGCCAACTCCTCTCGTGAGTGTTATAGCAGGGTTGGCAAAGTATTGACCACCCGGGAAAACCCGTTTTACAGTTACAGCTATAGGCAGGAATAATTTGTATGGTCATTAAATTTTCCGGCATGAAAGTTTTTGCTACATTGTAAATGTACTTACAACAAAAAAAGGGTGGCAAGTCACTGGCAATTAGGCAACAAAAAAGGTTGCTTCATTGCCAAGTGGTTATGGCCACTGATCATTCAAAATATATGCATGGCTGTGCAAATACTATTTTTATGGAGCCGAAAAATTAAACGGGTGTGTGATAAAATAATAATGACAAGAGCCATGTCAACATGGCCATCCCAGGCCGAATGTGTTTGCTCATTGGAATAATGTATATGTAGTAGAGCGGAATAATTCCATATTAAGAGGTCTTTTGGTAATGAAAACTGATGGCTATAGTGATATACTGATGGCTGAAAATAACAAAGGGCAATTACTGAAAAATAATGCAGGGTAGGTTATCATTATTGTGTGCTGCATCCCTCTTCAGTAAAATCTATCCACCTATGAAGTTTCTAAGTTGATACCTCAAATACTTTTTGAGAAAAAAAATTGAATTGAAAAATTAAGTATGAAAAAGAACAAAGGGCAATAACTAAAAAAATATAAAAGGTAGAGTTATCATTCTTGTGCACACCTCCTGAGTGAGATCTATGCACCTATGAAGTTTCATGTTAATATCTCATAGGCTTTTGGATTCTAAAATTCTAAATTTTACCAGTTCATGTTAAATGTTGAATTCTGCTTAAGCCGGTGCTAGGGGGCGTGGACGGTAACATGCACTTTCCAGTACCGTCCATGAACAGGCTCAATCAAACCGAGCCTGCAACATTTTCAATTTTGCCGTGTTGGGCTTTCTTTAGGGATTCTGTATTTATCAATTTTTTGGAGTTATGCTCTGGACAAAAATCAATTTTGAAAAATAACAAAGGGCAATAACTCAAAAATCGTGCAAGGTAGAGTTATCATTCTTGTGCACTGCACTCCTCTTTAATGTGGTCTATCCACCTATGAAGTTTCAAGTTGATAACTCAAATACTTTTAGAGAAATTTTTCGGCGGGGGATAATAAAAGGTAATTTATTAATGAAGAAATGTTATTCCCAGCAACAGATCAGTGTGCAAAGAATGGATAGTAAAGACCAATACAGTACAAGACATAACTCGTGCAATACACCCGGACTAATGAATTGTACAATGACAGTTTCCCATTTTTTATATTCAATTTTAATCATATGAAAACGGTTTCCTTAGAACTTTATTAGATATATGTATCAGATTCTCAGTTTCTTTTCATATTATAGTTAATATTATTGATAACTACACAATGTTTGAAAATTACTGATACCTACATATCGTTATAACTGCATTACTTATTGCATTCTACTGTTATTTGGTTGGGTTTTACGGCGGACAAACACAGTATGGTCACGTGATAATGGCGGAACAACTTCTTTGTTTCGCTCCGTTGAAAAATGTGAAATAATATAGTTTATTCGTTTTTTTGGAGGATAGTTTTATGTTGGATATGTTTATATTGGATTGTTAACCATGATGATAAGTAAGATATAACATTTAAGCTGTTATTAGAAAAAGAATTTGATGTTCAGTTTTCTTCAAAAGCTTTTCGCTCATGTTTCACTTCAATGATCACAAATGTAAACTTTAACGTATAGTACGTAAAGTACAATAGACATACAGTCTAAACATCAATATATTTTTACTGTTAGAGACAGCTTTTTTGCCACATATGTCATCGTGTACTTATACTCCAACAAGTAAACAAAAGAAACGAAATTTGTCCTCGCCGTTTGACAATTTGAATAACAAACGCTTTTCTGCAGTAGCGATGGACTCTAAAAAAACAAGTACCACAAACGTTTCTTTTGGATAGGAAGATCTCGAAAGAAATAGCAGACGTCCTTGGGTCTCCTTTTCAAAACGAAATACTCGCTTTAGTCGAACATGCAGTTAAGTCTTCTGTTTAGGCAATTGTAGACGGCGTATTAAGTGGCCTCGAATGCAAAATTAAGTTGCTTGAATCCGAAAACACTCGCATGACTTCTGAAAACGCATCTTTAAAAGTCCAAGTTAGTTCCGTTGTTTAGTCAAATCTTCATTGAAGTAAATATTTTTCATATCATTGGATTTAAGACCTGACCATGCTTTAAGGAGTCGTTGGCGTGCCCTGTACGAAATAAATTTAACAATAATGGGCCTTGGTGGGCCAGAGCCAGTACGTTTCCCGAACCTGTGCGACCGATCAATTTCATTTATATTCATATCTACATTTAGCTGTTTGCAAATGTTGAGCAGTATTTGGTCAGTGTTTTCACCAGAAGATTCTAGATACCCTGCAATACGGATGTTGTTCCGCCGGCTGTACTGTTCCGCAGAATCTGCTGTTGCTTTGAGCGTATTAACTTGGACTTCATTTAGTTTGTTTATGAGAGATTAACAGAGTTTGGTTTTACTGCGCACCAACACAATTAAGGTCATTTTGTGCGAATAAAGAGATTTGTCTACTCTCGGGTGTTAAAATCGTACCTCCACACAAGGGGGTTCAGACTCCAGTAAATTGACCACATTTAGTCGCCTCTGACGATCATGCACGTTAAAAAAAGATGGCTGAAATACTTATACCTCAACCCGTTTTCACAAAGCTAAATATCGGTTTGTATAGTGTTGAGAATTGAGTACCGCTCAAGCCGGTGCTAGGGGGCGTGAGGGATGTTGCACTTATTCATTATCCCTCATGTACAGACTCAATCAAACCGAGTCTGCAATTCTTATGTTATTTTGTTGTGATTAATGCTTCCGAGGGATCACTTTGTTTCCAGAATTTTGTTGTGTGCGTCCGTCCGGTTATGCTTGTCCGGGATATAACTTTACTATAATTAAATGTTGTAAATTAAATTGTGTTTATTACCATCTATTTTGTCATTAGAAGGCAGAAATTAATAAAATTGTAACTTACCGTGGTAATGAACATCTTTTACCACCTAAACCTAGACTTACTTTACGGCATCTCAGAAAGGATATATTAGCGTGTTTTAGTTCCGACAGACAAGGCGGCCAAGAGATATTATAAACAGTCATATATCTAGTATTTCTAACTTTAAAGTACGTGTTGATGAGAAAGAGCTTAAACTTCCTATCATGTACTGGATTCCAAAATTACATAAACATCCATATAAAGCCCGCTTCATTGCTAATTCTTTATCTTGTACTACCAGTAATCTTTCTATTTTATTGACTTCTTGTCTTACTGCCATCAAGACACATGTAATTAGATACTGTGAAACTGTTTATGAAAATAGGGGCAAAAATCTGTTTTGGTCTATTAAAAATTCAACTGAAATTTTAGATAAGTTTAAAGTTAAGAATTTCATTATCCCTCATGTACAGACTCAATCAAACCGAGTCTGCAATTCTTATGTAATTTTGTTGTGATTAATGCTTCCGAGGGATCACTTTGTTTCCAGATTTTTGTTTCATACTGTTTTGGTGACACTTTTGCTTGTGTCCCTTGTTGTTTTCTCGTCTACGGTAAGTATCTTCCCCATTGCCTCTAGTTTTTATTTCTTTGATTAACCCCCCCCCCTCCCTTCCCCTTTGTGGGCCTATTATTATTTTCTTTGAATTCTTAATCAGTTACAATTTATTTATCATTTAATGATTAACGTGTCTTTGCCCTGTCCTTTTTATGTTTGGGGTCCGCCTGGGCTCCTTGCCATTGGGTTCTTGTTGCTTGGTCATACGAGGGTTGCGTTCATTGAACGCCGCCTTTCCTTGTTGATCTTGCTTATCATATTTTCTTTACCAATGTTATCATTAAACAATATACAATGTGGACCTGTGACGAAGTTTGTAAAGCACTTTCGTTTTTATTAGATAACATTTTTGTCAGGTTTGGTAATACAGTTTACAAACAGGTAATAGGCATTCCAATGGGAACTAATTGTGCCCCCCTGATAGCTGATTTATTTCTTTATTGTTATGAGAGGGATTTTATGTTAAGTCTTTCCCCTACTTCGCATCAGGAAATTATACACGCATTTAACAACACTTCCCACTACCTAGATGATATTTTTAACATGAATAATCCTTATTTCGATCAATTGGTTTCTAAAATATATCCCAGTGAACTTTAATTGAATAAAACTAACTCTTCAGACGTTATTACATCTTTTTTAGATTTAAACATTTCTATCATTAACAATACTATAGTAACTAAAATCTACGATAAAAGAGATGATTTTGATTTTAATATTAGTAACTACCCACATTTAGATGGAGATGTACCTCATGCTACATCATATGGGGTGTATATTTCTCAATTAATTAGATTTGCTAGGGCGTGCAGTCGTGTTGATGATTTTAATGAACGCAATTTATTTATTACTAACAAACTTCTTAAACAAGGTCATCGCTATCATAAATTGCGTAAATATTTTTTAAGTTTTACCATCGTAATTCAGACTTGGTTTTAAAATTTAATTGTCATTTAAAAACTCTTTTACGACAAGGTATAACCAAGCCTGACTTCTATGGAGATGTGGTTTACAAACTTCGTAGGATCATGGGTCATAGTTATTTATTCTGCCGTCTTCATTAAAATTATCAAACGGTTTATTAAAAGAGGTTATGACCCAATTATTTTAAGGCATACCGCATGCTTGGTGTTCAACCCTTTTACAGTTGGTCGCTACGCTTTCCTCTTTTGATTACATCTGACGGACCAAGTGGGAGACTCTATCATCTCCTGTCCGTGCTCTGTCCTGGCCCTGTCCTGTTTTTGTTTGGGGTCCCCCTGGGCTCCTTGCCATTGGTTCTTGTTGCTGGGTCATGTGGGGGTTGCGTTCATTGAACGCCGCCTTTCCTTGATGATCTTTTTTATCATATTCTATGATGGACAGTATTTAAAGCCCTTTGGGGACTGAATTGTCTTTATGTTCGTATTCTGCCTTGCTTCGTCGGGCCCTTGTAGGTGATTTTCTTGTTGCTCTGCCTTCCTTTAAGACATCGAGTACTTTGGTAATGGTCATTAGGCAGTAACTTTTTCTACATATTTACATAAGTTTGAAGGTGTTTTATTTATTTTGTCTTATGTAACCATGACCATTGTTAGAATTTCACTTGGCGGGGATTAATTTTATATACATTTTCGTGTCATTCAGGAACATATTTGGACCAAGAGTGAGGTTTGGCGCGCCTAAAACCGGTTTAAGCTCCCCAGTGGTTTAACTATTACTGACCGTTCCAAGGCAGTATCCCTTTGTGTTCCTCCATGTGTTTTTCTTGTCTGTAATGTTACTTGTTTTTGGATGTTTACATGTTTTGTGATGTCTGTCTCGTTGGATTGTCGTTGACGGTAGGTATTTTCTCTTCCCCCCTTCCTTTTTTAAACCCCCTCCCCACCTTTTCACCCGTACAGCCCTTTTCCCTTTAATTCCCTTATGTGCCTGTTTTTGTTTATATTATTTCACATTACATGTCTCGCCCTTGTGTCCACTCCGGGTGCTTGTTTGGTGCCTTCTGGGTGTCCTGCTTGGGTGTGTCCGGGGGGCGGCGTCCTGTGACCGTTGCCTATGCCTTGTTGATCTTTGTTATCCCCCGCCGAAAATTTTCGGCGGAGGATATAGAAATAGTCTCCGTCCGTCCGACCTTCCGTCCTTCCGTCCGACATTTTTGTCCGGAGCATATCTCTAAAAGTATTTGAGTTATCAACTTGAAACTTCATAGGTATATAGACCTCATTGAGGAGGAGTGCAGTGCACAAGAATGATAACTCTACCTTGCATGATTTTTGAGTTATTGCCCTTTGTTATTTTTCAAAATTGATTTTTGTCCAGAGCATAACTCCAAAAGCCTATGAGATATTAACATGAAAATTCATAGGTGCATAGATCTCACCCAGGAGGTGTGCAGTGCACAAGAATGATAACTCTACCTTTCATAATTTTTGAGTTATTGCCCTTTGTTATTTTTCATACCTAATTTTTCACCTGAGTGGAGCATAACTCAAAAAGTGTTTGAGATATCAACATGAAATGTCATAGGTGGATAGATCTTATTGAGGAGGAATGTTGTGCTCAAGAATGATAACTCTTCCCTATACAATTTTTGAGTTATTGCCCTTTGTTTTTTTTCCATGCTATTTTGTCCAGAGCTTATCTCAAAAAGTATTTGAGGTATCAACTTGAAACTTCAAAGGTGGATGGATCTCATTGAGGAGGAGTGCAGTGCTTAAGAATGATAACTCTACCCTGCATAATTTTTGAGTTATTGCCCTTTGTTATTTTTCAAAATTAATTTTTGTCCAGAGCATAAACTCAAAAAGCCTTTGAGATATCAAAATGAAACTTCATAGGTACATAGATCTCACTCAGGAGGTGTGCACTGCACAAGAATGATAACTCTAACTTTTATAATTTTTGAGTTATTGCCCTTTGTTCTTTTTCATACTTAATTTTTCAGTTCAATTTTTTTCTCAAAAAGTATTTGAGGTATCAACTTGAAACTTCATAGGTGGATAGATTTTACTGAGGAGGGATGCAGCACACAAGAATGATAACCTACCCTGCATTATTTTTCAGTAATTGCCCTTTGTTATTTTCCGCCATCAGTATTCACTTAGGTTTCAAATCTGTAATCACTATAGCCATCAGTTTTCATTACCAAAAGACCTCTTAAAATGGAATTATTCCGCTCTACTACATATACATTCTTCCAATGAGCAAACACATTCGGCGGGGGATGGCCATGTTGACATGGCTCTTGTTCTTGTTATTTTAATATGTTCGCAATAATGAGAAGGCGTTTCATTCGAAAAAACCGTGTTGCTAGGTAAAGGATGTACTTTAAGGTCAATTGCAAAAGATACTGTAACAGCTTGTCTGCATAAAAACTATTACTAGCTCGAGGAGGCATAAATGGTCAACATCATTTGCTTGTGTCTCTTGTTGTTTCTCGTGTACGGTAAGTATATTCCCCTTTATCCTTAGTTTTTTATTTAGTTTAATTATTCCCCCTTCCCCGTGTCTCATGCCCCCTTCCCCTGTGCCTTTTGACTTTATGGGCCTATTATTTTGTGCCTTTTGACTTTATTGGCCTAATATTATATCATTTATTTGTTTTCTTTTAGTTCCTTATCAGTTACTAATTATTTATTCGTATGTAGTGCTTTGCCTGCCCGTGCTCTGCCTTATGCTCTGTCCTATTTTTCTTTGGGGGACTCCTGGGCTTCTTGCCGCTGGCGCTTGTTGCTGGGTCGGGTGGGGGCTGCGTTCATTGAACGCCGCCTTTCTTTGTCGATCTTGTTTATCATATTTTTTACGGCTGCCACACAGCACTTGACACCTGCTGTTGTGAAGTGTAAAATCTGTTTAAAAGTTATCTAAAAATAAATATACATGTACAATTAAAGTTTTGTTATCAGAAAATATCAAAATGATGTTAAAAGTGAATCCCTCCCTACCATAAAGTCTGTACATTCCGAACCCCCTGTTAACGTCCTCCCACAATGCCCTGCATTTCTGCATGTCTCTGTTGTCGCATGACTTTTCATGGAATGGCACGTAAGTGTCATATTGAAGGTTCCATGATAACCGCCGTATGAACACATCTGCGGATGTTTCTAAATTCAAAATTTTACTATTTCACGTTTAAATGTTGAATTCTGCTTAAGCCGGTGCTAGGGGGCGTGGACGGTATTTTGCACTTTCCAGTACCGTACATGAACAGGCTCAATCAAACCGAGCCTGCAACATTTTCAATTTTGCCGTGTTGGGCTTTCTTTAGGGATTCTGTATTTATCTATTTTATGATCACATCCGTGTTATTTGTGCCGCGTGGCGGCTGTAAAATATTGTTGTGCTTGTGGTATTTTAAGTTTCAACTTTTTGGCATTTTCTAGTTGGGTGGTTCCAATATTCCTACTTGAATAATGTTGAATCACCCTTAGGATATGTTGCCTGCTTTTTAAATTTGTCTTTTGACGTCTTATCTGTGATACGCAGGCTTCATAACCTCTGATCCACTTTCAAAATTCCATTTAATTTAGTTCCGCCCATTGTTTTCTCGTTTAGGGCACACGCTTTTTATTACTTGGGGACCATACGCCGCTTTTCATGGAATGGCACGCAAGTGTCATATTGAAGGTTCCATGATAACCGCCGTATGAACACATCTGCGGATGTTTCTAAATTCAAAATTTTACTTTTTCATATTTAAATGTTGAATTCTGCTTCAGCCGGTGCTAGGGGGCGTGGAAGGTATTTTGCACTTTCCAGTACCGTACATGAACAGGCTCAATCAAACCGAGCCTGCAACATTTTCAATTTTGCCGTGTTGGGCTTTCTTTAGGGATTCTGTATTTATCTATTTCATCTTTGCCGTCGGAACAACCCATATATTTGTCAAAATGTAATCTGTTTGGAAGACATCTCGCATAGTCACAATGAAAAGCCCCCGCTTGGCAAGTGTCTGCATATGGATAAATACTTTTGGAAAAAGGCGTAAAATGACACAAACAAAACAAAATAGATAAATACAGAATTCCTTAAGAAATATGATAAACAATATCAACAAGGAAAGACGGCGTTCAATGAACGCAAAAAAAACAAGATTAAAGATCAACAAGACAAAGTTCACAGGACGCAACCCCCATATGACCCAGTCACAAGAACCAGAGGCAAGGAGCCCAGGCAGAGCCCCAAACAAAAACAGGACAGGGCAAGGACAAGTTAATCATTAAATGATAAATAATTTGTAACTGATTTGGAATTCAAAGAAAAGCCTAACATTTTTCAAAGAAAATTCTAAGCCCAACACGGTTAAATTGAAAATGTTGCAGGCTCGGTTTGAATGAGCCTGTTCATGGACGGTACTGGAAAATGCAAACTACCGTCAACGCTCCCTAGCACCGGCTTAAGCAGAATTAAACATTTGAACATGAAATGGTAAAATTTTGAATTTAGAAACATCGGCAGATGTGTTCATACGGCGGTGTACATGGAACCTTCAATGTGACACTTCCGTGCCATTCCATGAAAAGCGGCGTATGGTCCCAAGGTAATAAAAAGCGTGTGCCCTAAACGAGAAAACAATGGGCGGAACTAAATAAAATGGAATTTTGAAAGGGGATCAGAGGTTATGAAATATGATAAACAAGATCAACAAGGAAAGGCGGCGTTCATTGAAGCCTGCAGATCACAGATAAGACGTCAAAAGACAAGTTCAAAAGCAGGCAACATATCCTAAGGGTGATTCAACATTATTCAAGTAGGAATATTTGAACCACCCTGCAAGAAAATGCCTAAAAGTTAAAACTAAAATTACCACAAGCACAACAATAATGTTGTGCTGAATGATCTTTAAGGATCGGAAATAAAACATCTCTGATTGAATGTACGGGGCGACTTTTTACAGCCTCCACACGGTACAAACAACGCTGATGTGGCAATAAAATAGAGAAAAAAAGAATCCCTAAAGAATGCCCAACACGGCAAGATTGAAAATGTTGCAGGGTCGGTTTGATTAAGCCTGTTCGTGGACGGTACTGTCAAGTGCAAACTATCGTCCACGCCCCCTAGCACCGGCTTAAGCAGAATTCAACATTTAAAGGTGAAATTGTAAAATTTTGAATAAAGAAACATCCGCAGATGTGTTCATACGGCGGTTATCATGGAACCTTCATAGTGATAATTCCGTGCAATTCCATGAAAAGCGGCGTATGGTCCCCCAGTAATAATAAGCGTGTGACATAAACGAGAAAACATTGGACGGAACTAAATAAAATGGAATAAAAGTTTCACACATATCAAACTAGGAATTCTGTAAGTAGTACAGTGTCACTGGTTGCAGAAAACACTGTTGAAGGAATGATTGTAATGTAATAAAGAAACATAACCTGGAAATACCATATTTCCAGCTTGGAAAGAGGAGCACATCTTCTCTTCGAAATGTTCTTTTATATTCGTTTCTGCCGGGTACTTACATACCAGTCGAATACCAAATATTAAATACATAACCAGATTCTTTCATATATATCTAACCACAAATCAGCAAAACAGTTGTACAAAAATTAATTTTTTCAATAATTAATATATTAATTTTAACCCTTTCGCTGCCAGAGGGTTATTGTTTTATTGATCACCTATTTGCCAGAGGGTTTTCTAAGAAATTACTGTAGTATTAATTAATATAATTATCATTATTTGTTAATATATATAGAGAATACCATGCTAGTGTCTGATATTATAAAATTTATCAGGCAAGGCTAAGAAAAAAAAAGAAGGGCGAGGCTCTGCCGAGCTCTTCATTTTTTTTCGTGCCGAGCCTGATAAATTTTATAATATCAGACACTTGTTTGGTATTCTATTTATCATGTTTTCAATTTCAATTGTTGTTTGATTTTTTTTTATTTTAATTGAAGCAAAACCCTATCCAGAACCTCTCGTGTTCAGACGGCGCGCAATAATATGTGAAATGTCAAATAAAAAAGAAATAGTCCCGAATGTTTTAGTTAATTGTAAGTGACGCGTTCATATTCAAAATTTCTATTCGATTCAAAGTTTATCAGTTAAATATTTCCAACCCAGTAGCAGGAAAAAATATTCCATTCCTTTTATTTCATTTCGCAAATTTCGCATATTTTTGATATTTTGGTTTCATGTCGCCATCTTGAATTTACCGACGTATGGATTACGAACGTTGAACGAGCATAATCGATAGATGAAAATTGGATATAATGTCTGAGTTAAATGGATTTATCAATTCACAAAATAAGATTACGTGTTTTTATTCAATATCAAGTGTTTCATGAGACATATCAGTGTTACATTAATAAACAGGATATGAGAAAACACAAAGTAAACAAGATTTGAAAATGTTGTTGAACAGTGTTGAACAGCTGATTTCACGGAAAATGGAAATTTTAAGTTTGCCAGTTCATCGTCAAGTGTTTATATTTTTTAAAGTGAATTTACCGACTTGAATAAACATTCAGGTTGTTGACATGCAATACTGCGCCATAAAATATCGAATTTAAGCTGTTGCTGGATAAAGCAATCTGCTGTGATGAGTGGGTGGGGTAACTGATTTGGCCAGGATTCATTTGGCCATGTGACTCCGTTGAAACTGCAGAATGAGATATGGAAATGGACTCTAATGACGTATTTGTAACAGTGCCAGTTTGATCTGTAGATGGCGATGGAGAATCTGACCGTGTAACTGTAGCTGATGGTCCAGTGGATGGATTGCGGACTGATGCCAAAAGGTTAGAGCACTCAATTTGCCTTTCTTCTGAAATTTCACTATAATTTATAATAGATTGAACATTTTTGTGCCCACTTATTGCCATAATATCTGTGGGTGCAATATTGGAATTTCTCAACTTTTGGACGAGATGCTTTCTTGCAGAGTGATTTGTCATATTCTTATCCGGGTTTAACTCGGCATCTTTAGCCATTTTTTTAAGAAGGCCTCCAAGTTTCTTCACACCAACTTTCTGGTTGAGAAACCACTGGCATTGACCATTAGGTTCATTGTTAATAGGGATTGTTCTTGGTGCAATATAAAATGGAGATTCATCAGAAAGGCATGCTGCTGGACGCTTTTCAGCGTATCTTTTGTAGATTTCAATAGGGTCCCTATCATCACCTGGAATTGAATACATTCGGGGACTGACTTTCCTTACATCACATACATTTTCGCCATTCCTGGTTTTAGTTTGGCGTTCATTAAATTCTAAATACTCTAGACCCTCTGATGTTTTGCCAAGTTTGATATCTCCCCATCTGAAAATAATATAAAATGTAATGTGTTAAGTAATTAATTTATTAAAAGAGTTATAAATATTTTATTTAGATATTTTCTAGAATTTGAAAATTTTTATTATTGTAAGAATAAACTTCAGATGCTTTGTTAAAACCAATATTTACTTTGTATGTTAAATTAAGATTAGATACAAAATTTAATGGGCGGGACATGAAAATTTATTTATAAAATAAAATTTTAATGCTGCTGCAATTTTTTTTACAATTTTTGGAAAGACTCTGGTAACCCACGGGACTTTTTGATTGGAAATAGTCTGATAATAAGTGTTTAGACATTTATTGTAATGTATTATTTGGATGGAATTAGATTTAATTGTGAAATTTCATGTTAGTAATATGTAAATATATTTCATATAATTACTGCTTTTGAAGCCTGTTGTTATTATTGAATATTTTAGTATAAATTGAAATAGATTTATTTTGTCCGTGGATTATATTTTAGCATATTAATAATATTTTTAAAATATTTCACTTTAACATTGTTAATATTATCAGTGATTTTTCTACTTATATAACAGACTCCGAGAAAAGGCCTTTTCCCAATTGAAATTTTCTTTAAAATCATGCAGTTTTCCCAAAAATCTGAACTTAAAGCAGCTTTTTTACTTCCCAAATCAGCATTTTTAGCAATTGTTTTTCCCAAAATCAAGAGGCTAAGGCCTCTTCCCAATATAGTGAGAAAAATCACTGATTATATTTCCTTTGGTTTATAGAGCTGACATTGATAGTGATGTTAATATTTTTCTGTTAATCAGTCATTGATACTAACATATTGTTTCCAATTATAGTACATTTTTATAGTTCCAATTAGTGCCTTTTGTAAAAAAGCAAGTCCCCGGGGTGTTAAATAGAGATGATACGGTATTTGAAAAATCAATAATTTTAATAAATTATGAAAATTCACCTGAATTACATAAAAAAAGCAGTTGGCCAAAGTATTTTTTTTTATTTTAATATTATGAAGTTATAATCATAATTAAACAAACATTCTACCTGAGATTATATTGCTCTGTCGTCCCTCTAATTCCAAAATGAAGGCAATTGTTCCACCAAACAGTGTTGAGTAATGCTGTTGGTGTCATGGCACCAAGTACACCTTTCATATACATTTGATCAACTTCTTTATCTGAGAGTGACGATGCAACTCGTGGTTTATTGCCTTTTCCCAACTTTTTTATACATTTTTGTTTGGCCTTTAAGGCATCTCTTGTCAAAGAAAATTGTGGGCCATTTCCTCTCATTATTAGAAATGGATATTTATTTCTCTGCAGTTTTCGGTCAATACTACTGATAATGTTACGTAAAGAACTCGGTTCATATTCGGTACCATCTGCTTTCTTTATAGACAAAATAAAGTTTGCTAGATATGAGTCAAGTTGGTCAATGCTAATCTCATGTATCTCTCTTTTTTCACCCTTTGTTTCCAGAAATCTCCTGAACTTATTTATGTCAGAGTTTTTCTCATGGTATTTTTGTTATCTTGCTCTTCAATGAACTTGTTAACATCATTTGAGGATAAATTTAAAAATTCTGATGTTTCAGGAGGCTGTTCAATTAATGTTGGCAATTCAAGTTGGTTGGCAGCAACAGAGATGGACAACAAAGGAGCACTCTCAGAAAGACTGTTTTCAACAAGGCTAGGTGGTGGTGTTGGTTCCATTTCATCATCAAAATCAGTAATTTCCAGACTGTATTTATTCAAGAAATCATCAGGATCAATTTCTTCAACATGTTGTGTTTTAAGCTGATCCCAAATTAAGTCAAATGTGGTTTGACTCAAATAATCAGACATTTTTGACTGAATGAACTGCTCAGATCTTGGATTTTATCAGAATAGCAGAAGACAAGCTGATAAATTCTCTCCTTATTATTATTATTTTATTTATTTTAATAAAAGGACTAAAAAAATTTTATTCTTTTTTTTATTTATTAAAAAGTGTGAAGCAATACAACAAAATAAAAATATAACAGTAACAATTTTTTTTTTGTATTTTTAATATGCTTTATTTTTATCGTATCAAGATATGTAGTATTTGTAGTATCCAATGTAAACAGTAGACCGGAAATGACCCGAAAAAAGTAGTTCCGTCAAGGTCAAAATGTGTATTGATGAGGTGTCTGATAAAGCTTGGGGTGACTGATAAAGCTAGGTTTATCGGGCATGCACTTTATCAACAGAAAATCAATGTAATGACATGATAAAATTATACATGTTTCCAAATCTGTGAGTATAATAATAATTATTGTCGATGGTATAATTTTCTTTATATTTAATATTATTTTTATTATTATCATTATTAATTTATTATTATTACTATTATTATTATAGAAACGACTAAAGCCGTCCATGTGGCAAATACGCCGAAAATAACAGGGACGGCACACTGGAGAAGTCATATGGCAAGTTTCAACCTGAACTGGAGTGAAGAAGGAAGATACACTTAGATATCATTTCTGGCTTGCACCAAAATAAAACTTATGATATAAATATACTAAGACATTTTATATACTTTATAGTTATCAGTATTTGTCCTAGATGCTAACTGCTTGCTAGATAGTCTCAAATTAAGAGTATTTTTTTCCTTATCAGATCTGAATTATCCATGCTAGAGGTGTTGGTTAACATGTCACAACAACAATTTCTTTCATATCAGACAGGATAATCTACTGTTTGCGCAGGTGCTAAAAACCTTGCCTACACCCCTGGCTTTAAAGGGAATTTCTAGCCCACGGGTAACTGTTTACAGAAAACTCTGCAGAGCATATTGCCGAAAAAAATTGCTTAAGCTAGATGTTCAGATCTGTACTGACAGCTGGTGTAAGATTGCGCAGGCTGGTCTTGATCCATGCTTGTCGCAAACCCATTATGTTGGTTTTGTCGTGACACGGCTCATTTTGTGGCAAAGTATGAGGACAATACAGCAGGATCTTAATAATGTTATGATCAAGGTGTAAGTTGGCGGACAACAACAGGAACACTGCCATGACTGCAACAATAGTGAATACCTCTATTTCTTTTTTCGTAAAAAAATTCTAATTAAAAAAATCAAACAAGGTAAAGTAGTGATTCTCTGGCACTGTAATTCTTCAAAATGGTCTCTATCAATGTGTGAAGTTTTTATCAGGGGACATCTCTGGCAGAGTGGTTATGGTTGTTGACTTCAAACCACTAGCCCCTTACCACTGTGGATACGAATCCTGACAGGGACTTTAGATTCTTTCATGTAATGAAGCTATAATAGCTAGCTTAAGGAATGTCAGTGGCTCTACTCGGGTTCCAGTCTGGACCAGAAATAATGCTAGTCGTAGTGCTTATTATGATTATGTTTCAAATAACAAATGATACATATGTACTTCAATTGTGTCAGACAAAGTGTGTCCTAACCCTAGACATAAGTGTTCAGGGTAAAACACAGCAATATCAGATGAATTTATGGTTTGTCGCAACTGTTAAGGCAGTCTGATGACAGCTACAATAGCTTCAATTAGTCATCTTTACATATTTTCAAATATGCTTTACCTGGTATACAACTATAATTGTTTCTTATGTAAAACTGAATGAAGCATAATTGTTTAATACAATAACAAGAGCTGTCACAGGAGACAGCCAAGCTCGACTAATAAAATAAGGAGGACAAAACTATGAAAGAACAAGAGCGATCAGTAATCACATGTGTCGCCTAATGATGGCCAATTTCATGTTGGGACAAATTTTGTGACAGACTGACAGACAGACGGACAGTGCACAACTAGACTTGGTACTGATCATTCCTGTAAAGTTTGGATAAAATTGCACCAGTAGTTTATGAGGAGTAGTCTGGACAAGCTTTGGCGTATCTGGCAACTCACAGAAAAAAACACCTTTTATCAAAGGGCCATAACTCGGCCAAAAATCATTCAACCAGATAACCCGTGCAATATGCGCAAGGACTTGAGCGACAGATCAATCCTGTAAAGTTTCATTGAAATTGCATTAGTGGTATAAGAGAAGTTGTCCGGACAAACTTTAAAATTAAAAATTATTAAAGGGCCATAACTCTGACAAAAATCATTGCACCTAAAAATGCTGCTAATATGCACAACTAAACTTGGTACTGATCATTCCTGTAAATTTTGAATGAAATTGCACCAGTAGTTTATGAGGAGTAGTCCGGACAAGTTTTGTGACGGACGGACAGACAGACAGACAACGGAGAAGTGATCCCTATATGTCGCCTATATGGCGACACAAAAATCAATTATGTACAATCATGTATTACTTTATAGTAAAAAAATAACATTTGCTAACTTAAATTCAAAGATCAAGGGGAATAATTCTAGAAATAGTCACGCTAGAGTTATATACAGGTATATACACAGTACATAATATAACATGCCTATAAAATATATTTTACAAGTAAAGTTAGAACAATTTTGGTAGAAGTAGAAAAAATTGTAGTGTTTTATGGCATTATCTTTACAATGTTCCATGGCTTTAATCTATACTGATATTACCTACCTTACAGATTTTGAAAGTAATATTATGTAGGTCATTTTTAATATGTTAAATGTGTTATTATTAACAGCATAACAACTAATACAGGTTGTAATAGAAGATATTGTCACAATAATTATATAATCAAATTGTTATATTAAATTTTTAATATTCAAACCCCTACAAAACATAGTTTTACCTTGACCATGAGTCATAAATGACATTGACCTTCAAGGTCAAATAATTGATTTTTGCTGATTTTTTGTTGTATTTGTCTATAACTTTGTTATTTATGAATAGATTGTCTACATATTTAGACACAACATCCTTAAGGACATTCTTATGCCAAGTTATATAACTTACATAGTTTCAGTTTAACATAGTTATGCACCCTTTTTAACTTTGAAAATATCCCAAAATATTCCAAAGTGGCCATAGCTTTGTTATTTATGAGTAACCTATTTTCATGCTTGGACACATCAGTCATCTGGAATGTTCCTTCAAGTTGACTAATATTGACTTTGATTATCAGTCATCAATGATCTTGACATTTAGGGTCAAATTATTGAATTTTGTGTATATTTTGCTGTAACTGTATAACTTCTTTATTAATGTCTTCATATTTACACACATCGTCATCAGATCTGGGGATCAGTAATTGATTAAATTACAATAACTTTCAGGTTTTATTGTAATTGATTATGAATTGATTACTCAGACCTGCCTCTGTAATCTATTATAATCAATTTATAAATCTATTATTCATCATTTAGGCCAAGACCTTGATGAAAATCAATTAACCTTGACCTGTACTTATAGCTGATCTTAACATTGAAAGTATAATTATTGAAATTTAGCCAATTTTCCTGTTTTTTTTACCTGTAACTTTGCACATGAAAATTAACCGCAAACGAAATGGACTTGAATGTGATGGTGATGGTGGTGGTGTGTTCGCTTCAAGATTTTTCTGCCTTTGTTTATGAACTCTCCAACATCTTCTTGCATTTCTACGTTCGCGGTCGGTCATTTCAGAGGCAAGTTTTATTTCACCCTTTGCTTTCCTCTTATGATACCGGGCCCTTTCCTTGCTAAGGTATTCTGCATAATTATTCTTGTGCGTTTTGCTTTTTCTTCTCCCTATACATACCTTCGTGCTCTTTCAGCACCACTGAGGGGCATGTCTTTGTAATAGCTTAATCTTTTTTCTATGGACTAGTAAAGTTTCTTTAGCCTTTGTAAGCTCCTCGTAAGTGTCACATACAACACGTAACCACTCCTCTCTCTCTGGCTGAGTTGGTTCGTAGTTCAAGTAATCTAACAGTTCCAAGTGAATTTTGTTAACTGTCTCTTCTTACAAGTTTGTGTCATGTATAAGCTCTTTCAGTGACTCTTGTGTATCTGTAAAAATAAAGTAATTTAATTGTTGCGATTGATTTTGGTTATTACTAATATGTCCAAAAATGTCTTTAGAGCTCTTGTTATAATTAGATATTTTTTATTTATTAATCATTATAAGGGCAATTAACTTTTCATCAAGGACATAATTAAGATTTACAACCCTATTACAGTGATTGCATACTCTTGTCAGAAGGAACGGTTATTACTTCTAAATTTCATGACTATATTTTCATAACGTACTCGCGATGTTTGCGTCTCTTTTCCTCGTAAAAGCGGGTGTACCACAAATTCGTAATATCCGCTTGAAAAATGAAACATGATGCCTCAGAAATCATTTCTTTTATCAAAATCTGTTTACTTTTGGTACCTTGTAACAATTTCAATAAAATACTAATTTGCCATAAAAATGATTTATTTCTGCTTCTTTTGCTTTGTTGACAAGTTGGTATAACTATAGTGAATTAGTATTTTGTATGGAATTCAAAAAACTACTTTGTTTACTTACATTTTGCTACCTTTGCAACACATAACTGCACAACATATAATTAACATTTCTAAATAATTAAATAAGTATATTGTGCCTTTAAGTATAAGATCATAAGTTTATTAAGCATTAAGTTTGTAGACTCAATCAAACCGACTCCATGTTATTTTGTTGGAATCATATTTTAAAAAATATTTGTGTAAATTGTTTTAACATTACAAATATATTCACTCTAAATAAATGTTATTGTTTCGCGTAAATACACTAGGGTAATAGATACGCCGTGTTCTTCTATAATTGATACCTAAAATGAGTATTTCAATATAATGTACAAAAAATTGCCTTTATAGTAACTTCACACAATATTTGCGTATGTCATAATCTTATAGTAGTATCTGCGCAAACCGGTGTTTGGGTGCACTACCCGGTATCAGCGAGTGTTTTTCTAAATATTCATCAGATACAGAATATGAGAATGTTTCATTCAGTCTATCATTTATTTTTTTTACTATATTTACAATATGATGTAAAGGACAGAACCATCATGTACTGGCAGTGTATCACCTTGAGCTATTGTGTAACAACCGGTGCTGGGTACTTAACAGGTTAATACTATTTACTTGTACTGTCTAGAAAAGGCCCATCTTGACGAAGCATTCGATAATATATTGCTCAATTCTTATTTTCTCGATTTTGGTTTGTTTGGTTTTACGGCGCACAAACACAGTATAGGACATATAGTGCCGAAACAGGAAAGATGACTTTGGCTTACATCGGGTATTACAAATTCAAAGTTACATCAGGAGTCGAAACTACCTCACCTGCTTGAGCCAAAGATGCATAGTCGACTTCCCGGTGATTTTCTTTGTTTTATTTTCCAATTCTAAAAGCCTAATATTTTACTATTTCATGTTTTGTTACTTTCATGAATCAATATAATTCGAATTAATATATTTTCTCACTGAATTTATGACCGCGGGCTATAACATAGTGTAAAGAAAATAACAATGACCATTTAGTTTTGTGAATAACGCTCCCCTTTGTTAATCCCAAAGATTCGAGTTTCTTGCAACTGTATAACAGTTTATATTTGATACTACCAGTATAAGTCGAACACGATAACGTTTACATTATTCGGTCGTATAATTATGATATAATGGGTTGTGTAAGTAATTCAATTATTACATTTTGCAATTTTACTACAATATATAAAAGAGTAAAAGTGAACATGAGAGTAGAGTCGATTTCCGACAGGGACTTTGGTTTATTCCATGTGCGGAAGTAATCCAACTATTCAGCATGAGCATGACATAATGCACTGAATGAACTGAGGAGGTCTTCCTCCATTAGTGCAGCTGGAGAGTATTATGTAATTTCTCAGGCTTTGACAGATCGATAAATCATGCAATTTGCAAGTTAAATTTTTTTTGGACTAATCAACTATTGCGACAAACGGAATCACCGGATTGTAATTATTGCATTGGTTGACAAGTTCCCTTATTACTTGAAGGCGAATATATTTTAGTGGCTTCTGACACAAAACTTGACCTGTTACATTATTTTACTGATTACCCACCGTAAATAATTCAATAATGTGAATTGTATTCTTTCTAACCATACAATATTAGATCTAATCGATTTGCAATATGAACAAATGTCAACAATCTCAAGATCGACAAAAAAATGAGAAAAAGGAAATAAAAACCACAACAAAAACAACAACAAACAAAAACTTTATAAAAGACAACAAGGCAGTCTGAAGGACAGCTAAATTGCCTTCCGCAGTGAACTTTTTACAGCCACGACCTTGATGTTATGCCTAGCATATCATAAGCACAAAGTCTCATGATTGGAATTATTTGTGCCATGTTATTTGACATCTTTCATAAAGTAAAAAAAAATGTGGAGAACATATAACCTTGACCTTGCGGGTAGCAACCTAGATGTTGAATGTCATGGTGACGATCATTTGTGCCAAGTAATTTTAAAATCTTTGAATTGTCAAGAAGTTTAAGAGCGGACATGAAAAATAGATCTTTTTACAGTGGACCTTTAAGTAGGACCCTGACCTTCAGAATTGTGCTTAGCCAATGGTGTCATAATGGTGATCATTTCTTCGAAGTTAACAAGAGGGCAATGATGACCCTGAAATTGCTCACCTGTATAATTATAGGCCCTTGGGCCAAGAACCTTTTTAAACCAGGGGCTTTTATTTGAACAAATTTGGAAGACGCTCATTAGAAGATGTTTCATGATATATATCTAAGCTGTAACTCTTTGGGGTTTTTTTAGAAGATTTTTTAAGTTTTGACTATATACATATAGGGAAATCAATGACCCTTGGGGCGAGGCTAATTTTAACCCAAGGGCCCTTATTTGAACAAACTTGGAAGACACTCATTAGATGATGTTTCATGTTAATATTTGAGCTTTAGCTCTTTGGGGTTTCTAAACGAGGATCTTTTAAGTTTTTACTATATACTTAAAGGGTCAAACTATGAGCCCCTGGGGCGGGGCAAATTTTTTTATCCAAGGGCTTTTATTTGGACAAACTTGGTAGACATTGACTAGATGATGTATCATACCAAATATTTAAGCTCTAGCTCTTTCGATTTTCTAAAAGAAGATATTTAGGTTTTTTCTTTCGGTTGCCATGGCAACCAGTGTTCGGCTTTGAATTAAATTCTTTGAACATTTTTTAAAGTTGACTTTATCAAAATTGACTACCAAAGTAACATTCCTGTGAAGTTTGGATGAAATTAGCTGAGCGGTTTATGAGGAGATGTTAGACTTTTTATTATGAAATGAAGAATATTTAACATTTGACCTTTAAGTGTGACCTTGACCTTGGGGTAGCAACCCATTTATTGCGTTCTGCACATCTCATTATGGTGATAAGTTGTGCCAAGCTATTTTAAAGAAAATTCAGTAGTTTAAAAGTTATGCAGCGAACACGAAATGTAGACTTTTATTATGAAATGAAGAGCTTTTAAAATTTGACCTTTAAGAGTGACCTTGACCTTGGGGGTAGCAACCCAATTATTGCGCTCTGCACATTGTTTTACTATGGTTATTAATTGTGCCAACTTATTTCAAAAGTTTTTCAGTGGTTTAAAAGTTATGGAGCGGAAACGAAAGTGTTACGGACGGACAGACGGATGTTCCTACTGAGTTGACATTATGTTTTTTTTCTTTGATCTCTAAAACCCCATAAGCAACGTATTTGCACCCTATAAGCAATCTTTTTCCCCATAAGTACCGTCTGTACGGAATGAACATGGATGTTAACCCAATAACGTCATTTGAGGTCGTACGGACGGACAGACGGAGGCCATTCTTATGATCTTCTTTCAGCAATGCGGACGGTGATTAAAACAGAATAATTGTATGGCATTTCATTTGTCTTCGCATTCATCACCATGATAAATCACGGTTTCCGATAATAACCCAATTAGAAAAAACGAACCATTTTATCATTATTAATTGATTATCATCAAAGTCGAATAATTTACGGTATCAAAAGAAACTGGCAGTAGAATTTGACCATATCCCTCTATCAATTAGCAAAAGTTTTGACCAATTCAACTGACATGAGTAATCTGAAGTGAATTGACCGATGGAAGTGATTGATATATTCAATTGAAATTTGCAAATAAGTTATTGAAATGGATTCGTATTATCAATTACTGGTATTGTAAATAGGCAGACAATAAAATCGCTAACTTATCAAAAGCATTAATATAAACGTTTTTCATCTCAAAGTATCTAAAAAAGAGACAATAAGACCAGATTTTTGTACTATTGTTGAGATGAATACATTTGTCATATTTTCCGTTATTTAACATTATGAAAACAATGATTAGCTATCGAACTATGCGAGTCTATACATCAAATACAGTTGTGCAGTCATTTGCATAATAACTGTGCAGTCATTATTGATTTACTTAATATCAATATTACTTTAATGCCTAGAAATATGTGTACAACATGGAAAGTTCGTATTACGCCTTCATCAGGGGTGTATAACATGTATAATGTGCTCACAATAGAGCACACAATCTCTATGTGTACACCGTTTAGTATCAAACATTGATTGAACGGAAAAACCGCCGCTAGAAAGGTGATAAAATTGCATTGATTATGAAAAGACCGTTATTGAATAGGCATGGTTGTCATACTTACAAAAGAGTATATAGCCTGCGGACAATGTGGTGTAAAGAAGATTAAATATCGACTCTTAAGGAATTAAAAAATAATAAGAAAATCAAAACTACATGTATAAAGTCGTTTTGATTTTATTTACTAAAAGTATAATGCCAGAAATTGCATGTTTCATCAAGTAGGATATTTTATGTAGAAATTACATGCTTTCATCACAAATTACAATAGATAAGATGTTCCCAGGCCCGGGAAAGAGTGACATTTCTCCACCGCCTGATTAAATCAAGGCTGAAAGCTCTGTTGTATTTTCTGATCTTTGCAATCTAAATCGTAATGTACAGTACATCTTAACTATTTTCCTGTATAAGTTTATTTTTATATACTATAAATTATTTCATCTTAACAGGGTACCGGGATGCAGCGACTGCGTTTAGATTTTTTACTTTAACAGTTTGAGTTTGATACATACGGAATGCATGACTAGAGTTGCATCAAAAAAATAATTATGTTCATTTTTTATGACAGCCACACATTATCATTGCATATCGTGTCTACTTTCTTAAAAAGACACTTTAAAAAATAGTTGCTTCGACTGGGATTTGAACCCCTGACCTCTCACACCCTAAACGAGCGCATTACCCCTGTACCATGGGGAAGTTAAAATTCATAGCCCCTATATTTGAGGAGAATGTATTTGTAAGGTACATGATAGCTTAGGGATGGCACTGAATATGGATGTTTATTTTCTCCCAATTCATTGGAATTTTGTCGATGTTCTTCTATCTTTCTTGGGATAAATAAATTCTCTGTAACATTTAAACACTGTTAATTCCAGTAGTAAATTGCAAGTTTATTTTGGTTGTAACAAAGTTACAATAACAAAATAATAAATTGTCAACACATGAGCACAATTGTATTTTAATATTCAGCAACAGATTCAATACGATAATATAAATAAGTAAATTTTTGTAGTAGAAAACATCAAGAATTTTCAAGTCCTATTTATGTTAAAACTGTTTGATTTCCTATAATTTAATGTACCATAGTGTCTAACGCGTGTACACGAAAAATAGCGTACCAGTGAACCGTGACTGAATTCAACAAGCAGTTAAATAATTTATTTCAAAAAGTAAAGTGTTAATAATAGCTCAGAACTGTTTAATCTGAATAAATAAATCGTTATTTATCATTAATAGTTTAATTACTTTAATACGTAAAGTTGCAGTCGGCACTTATTTTTTTCCGCTCAAATTTGTAATTCAACGAAACCGGGTTTTGCTTCTGAAGTTCTGGTCAAGACTGAGTTGTTCAACCAAAAGTCCGGGCCCTTTTATACCCAGAACAAATCCGAACCAAAATAAAGTGGTTGAAGTGGTTGGTTTACCAAAGTGGTTGTGGTAGAGGCCAAAAAATGGTTGGTACGACCAAGAAATATTTGTTGATTTACCAAAACGGTTAGAAATTTAAACATAGACTCTTAGACCTATGAAATAATAAAAATGGACATAGAACTTTTTGGTCACATTATTTTAAACAAGTTATACCTTTACAACGTAGAAAATACACCAAAAGTCAAATCGCAGAATTTCGACAATAACTTAGCTGTAGCCGGTCGTCCCAAGTAACATACCGGAAACAGTTCAAATATGGCATCTTGTAGTTAAAGTGGAAGCACGTTTTTCTAAGAAAACGGATCATAACTACAAAAATACATGGAATTAGACATTGTTACTTGACAAAACAGTGACTTAAATAATTCATAAACAATAACAATATGATTTAAAATCACAGGTAACGAGTGTAAGTGACAATTCCTCCTTAGAAGTTAGATTGAGCTGCACATTGTGAAAATTGAGGATAAACAAGGAAAACATGTTGGATAAAATAGGATAGATTAAATTTGGCTAATTACCAGTATATATGGGTTGCTGTTTTGATTTCTAGTACAACACAACTCATTATAAGTTTTATAGCAAGTAAATGTCAACATGTCCTCATTATTGAAGATAAGAAGAAAAGTAATGTCTCAAGTTCAAGTCAATTAAGATAAGGAGTTGAGTTCATGTAGTTCAGTTATGTTACAGTTATAGTTGTAAATTTCAGATCACTACAATATACTATAAAAAGAAATAATTCATTTGCGTTTCTGAAATGATCATCGTTTTTAGGAACTTTGTTGAGGGGAAATTAGAACTTTCCTTTTTGCTTTGGATATTTGGGTCTTGTAACATCTTTTCAGAATATATGTATAACGTAGACTGCCTCACTTCTTAACTTTTCAACCACCGTTTATGTAACTGAACTGAAACGAAAACATTCAGTGAACATCATTTTAAGAAAAAACTTCTGGACATGGATAAATCTTTCAAAGCAATCAATAACATCATATGTAAATTGCAATTTGTAAACTCGGTTTGATTGAGTCTATTAATGAGAAATAATGTAAAAATCAAAATTTCTTAAGCACCCTATCACCGTCTCAAGATGTAATAAATTTTTAACAATAACGTATTGGAATAAATGTTCACAAAGGACCAGAAACAAATAGAACATCACTGAAGTAAAGTACTCGGCATGTTTGTAAAGCAGCCACTTGGCCACATTTGACATAAAACTTATTTACACAATTTACTAATGAACAAAGTCCTTTCTATGTTTTATGTTAAATTATTATACCAACGCGTTGATGTTGTTTCAGTACTGGTTGAAATATTCTTCGTTACTGCAGCGGTAAAACATGTTTGAAGCCTTACTTATCAGACATATTACCAATGGTTACCTTTATATACAGATTCTGATTTTTTATTGTATGACATAGCACCATAAAGTATCTTCCAACATTTCATTCAGTAATTAATTGGTAATTGAAGCAATATCTTCCTGTAAGCGAGGAAACATTTAATTAATTGCTATTTGATTTATTGACTTTTCTAATGATAAATTTTAAATGCATATATGGAGAGCTTAAAATGGTCATTAACTTTAATTTCGTGATAGTTCTACATCAAAGACGCATCCAAGAAAGTACTACAGGTAATAATTACGCAAAAGCAAAATGTGATGAATAAAATGCATCTTTACTTAATAAAATAGAGAAAAACAGAATCCGTAAAGAAAGCCCAACATGGCCAAATTGAAAATGTTGCAGGCTCAGTTTGATTGAGCCTGTTCATGGACGGTACTGAAAAGTGCAAGTTACAGTCCACGGCCACAAGCTCTTACTTAAGCAGAATTCAACATTTAACACGAAAATGGTAAACATTTGAATTTGAAAACATCAGCAGATGTGTTCTTACGGTGGTTATCATGGAACCTTCAGTAGTGCCATTCAATGGAATTTTGAAAGGGGATCTGAGGTAATGAAGCCTGCATATCACGGACAAGACGTCAAAAGATAAATCTAAAAAGCAGGCAACATATCATAAGGGTGATTTTACAATATTCAAGTTGGAATACTGGAACCGACCAAGTTGAAAAGGGCCAAAAAAGATGAAACAACATGTATACACAACAACAATGTCGTGCTGAACGATCGTCAAGGATGGAAAATAAGTGTAACTGATGTATCACCATTTGACATTTAGTCGATCTATAATAATGTTTTTGTAAAGTTAGTTTTGGCAACAAGGAGCACAATATGTGTTCTCCATTTATTATTTTTCTTTTATGATCTATGTTGGCTTTCTTGTTGCTTGGTCATATGGGGGTTGCGTTCATTGAACGCCGCCTTTCCTTGTTGATCTTGTTTATCATATTTTAAAAGTTTTATTATATATTTGCGCATTTCTAAACTTCTAAAGCTGATTTCAAAGGAATATTTATGTGTCTAAGTCATAATTTTATTCGATTTATTTCAACTGAAATCAAAATTAATGAGAGTGGTATTTGAAAGTGCATAAATATATCATTTTTGCATTAAGTAAATTGACATTTATTTATAAATATTAGGTCGAGAACTCTTGTTACTTCGTTATTTGTATTTCAGATGACTTCAAAGTCATGATTTTCATTCAATCTAAATACAACCTGCTAATAAATGATTTAACCCATTACTTCATTAGCATTTTGTGAAAAATGGCTGTTTTCATTGAAAAGTATCCCGTCACAAGTTCAATTTGCTATAATACTATAAAAACTGCTTCAACACTAATCAAACTTGGCACAAATGTTGACTGGACCATTGCCCTTGAAACAACATGCTCAGACTTAAATTTTCTGTTACCATGGCAACGAGGGGACATCTCAAAATTGCCAAAAATTAACTATTTTGCGTTGATTTTTTTCATCAAAATTGATTTCAAAGTGCTGCAACGTCTCAATGGATTGAGATAGAGTCAAATGCTTTTCAGCGTTGGTTACACGTAACCTTATGATCAATCTGGGCACATCCCCCTTCTGGCAACCCCCTGATGTATTTTTTGGTTGGGGGCCGCGCCGAAAAAGTGGTCACTTTTTTAACAACATTTCTCAAACAAAAACAAGTGTTGGGGGCCTAAATAAGGCATTTTTTCACCATTAGAGACAACAAAAAAGGGGATGAAAAAGGCATTAAAAGGCGTGTATCACGCGTAATGGGTTAAGCGCAATATTAATATATTGGTATTTTGTAGAACATGACATAACAATATTGCCTGCAATAGTGATTTACTAGTATATGTATCCATGAATTCAATAAAATGTATAATTTGAGTGCTATATTGTTGCATTTTCAAGGCATATAACACGTTACATGTAACGCAGTAATAAAACATCTTAAAATTGCTGGTTGTTCTGTTAGATGTTTGAAAAATTTCTCAAGACCTTTTTTCCAACAATAGTATCTCAGATTTAAAAAAAGGTCTCCTACCGATGCATAATACATTGTATATTAAATTCTATCACTTTCGGAAATTTGCCTATATAGACAAAGAAGGCCGGAAGCGTACATTATTCTACAACAATGCACTCGACGTTCTTATTATCTCCCTGTGTATTTTCACATTGAGGGCGCCATTTTGTTTAAAAAATCTGATAAATAAAAACAATTTTTTGTCGAACTTTTGTTGTGAAAACTATCTAGAATGAAAGAAAATGGTCTTACTAAGAAAATGAATCCGAACACCAATATATCTTATTCAGTCGTTAACGCTGTACAGACGTTTAAAGTGTTGTTTACGTGACGTCACAATGTAGCGCCAAACAGCACGTGCAAAACAATCAAATCAAGTACGCTATTTTGATATCGCAAACGACTTAAGTTTTCAATTTATTTCACTTTTAACAATTTGTAGTTCGCTTGAAAAATTATAGAGTGAAATAAATTAAACAAACAAAGTTTTATCAACGTTTACAAAATTCTTTAGATTCAAAATGTTTCTACACACGGTAGATTTAACGACATTTTATTCAACCCACTGGAACAGCCTTTTAAGAACGTTTCTATTGGAAATTCCGGGGCGAAAACAATAGAAAACTCCGGGGCGAAAACAAATTTAACCACCAAACATAAAGTCCAACTTTATAATAATAATTATATTTTTTCTTGACGTGTTAGAATGGAAATAGATACTAATTCTTCGTGCATTATTGTATAATAATGCACGATTTTCGTTCAAATGCTTTGTAATTAATCACTCAGGCCTACGGCCTTCGTGATTATATTACTACGTATTTGAACTCAAACCGTGCATTATTCTACAACAATGCACTCAGAATTGATATCTATTTCCTAAATAATGCGCGGTTTTCGTTCAAATGCTTTGTAATTAATCACTCAGGCATATCGGCCTTCGTGATTATATTACTACGCATTTGAACTCAAACCGTGCATTATTCTACAACAATGCACTCGGAATTGATATCTATTTCCTAAATAGAGGATATTAAATGAGTGTAAGTTCAATACTGAATTTATTGCACGAATTGAATAAAATTATATTATGCGAGCCTCTGGCTATAACGCTAACATTTAGCGCGTCTTTACTCTTTGTTTGTATAACGCTAATGACGTCACGTCAAAATATATGCACGGCCGTGCAATACCATATTTACGGAGTCGCAAAATCGGCACGGGTGTGTGGTAAATAAAATATATGTACAGTGTAAACTTAAATGGGAACATAGACGCAATACATACTTAATTTGAAGAAATTAACATAATGTTTTCACTTATATTTGACACTACCAAAACACGCATTTACAATCATTTCAATACAGAATTGTACACAGAATAGTTGGCGCAAACAGACATTTTTATAAGATACAATACAAAGATAATCCAAACTGCAGTTTTTGCAACAATAATGCTGAACGTTTACAACATCTCTTTTGCGACTGTGGACTGTTTTGATATAATTCATGGTCTTTTTGAAAATACACATTTGCATTTGACAAGAATACATTTTTAGGCTTACAAAATGCAGATAATTCAACAACGTTTTGCTGTTATTTGTAAAGAAGTACATATGATATTGTAAAATGAACTTAAAAAAGAGCGTCCATAGAGGTTTCTCAGCTTTACAAAAAGAAAATTACAAGGTAGATATTTTTGACAAACATTGGGAAAGTTTATAATTTATTATAATTTCTTCATTTCATGAAAATATGTGAGTGCGGACATTGTTTTGTTTCACCATAATTGTTACATCCTGTAGACAATTTTACGGAATACACCCTTTGATATATTATATCATATAAAGTATATGTGTACATATGGCCCTTTTTCTACGCGTACATGTAGGATCTAGGTCTGCATCATTTGACAAGGACGTTTTATCATAAATCTAACGAATCGAAGAAATTAATGTTAGCCTACTTAACGTTAAAAAATGAATATATCAAAAATAAAATAACAAATACAAAAGATATTTCTAAGCTTTTATGTTTCTCCCTAGTCAGCTGAAACTAGAGCACCACTGAACATCGATGTCTGATTGTGATCCACGTATTCCCAACCGCCGCACTAGATATCTATGACGTCACCAGTGACGCAATGTACGAAGGTTGACGCAGACGCCGACTTCCAGTCTGTGTTTGCTGTTGTCAATGCATAAACAAGTTGGCGTGTTCACGGAGAAATAAACCCGCATTGTCGTGGATGTAACTTAAATAATAAATATCATTTAATTTTACCAATTAAATACGGTGCTTTATCAGTTAAATATATTTGATTTACTTGTATATTTCATATTTGTTAAAAAATAAATATGAAATATAAATAATATGAAAAAGGCAAAGCCTCAAAGCGAGCTCGATGTACTACAGATTTTTCAAACAAAATGGCGCCTTCAATGTGAAAATACACGGGGAGATAATAAGTACGGCGAGTACATTGTCGTAGAATAATGCACGCTTCGGGCCTTCTTTGTTTATATAGAGAAATTTCCGATAGTGTTAAAATGTTTTGTTTCTTCAAAAAAAAGAGGGAAAAGTTGGTTAAAATAATCGTTCAATTTTCATTTTACATTTTCCGTTTTAAAACTGTCATTCGATATTTTATACAGCATCCGTTATTCTGGTTCCCTGTCCAATTATGGTTCCCATCCACATGCGCGGGTGACCAGTCTACACATCCGTTTTCAGTCAAACTTCCTCAGTTTTTATCGTTATCTTTAAATTCGAAAAGTTGCGATGTGTCCAATTCGGTACTTCGGACAAAAGTTTTCAAAACCATCTCTTAGCAGGTACTCGCTTTACCGTAAAGCTCGCCTTGCGAGCAGGCCCTTCGGGCCAGCTCGTCGAGCTCGCTATAAAAGTGGGCAGAGTCAAACTTATATTCATTTCAAGGGACTTCTTTCGCCATTTTGTTTGAAACAAAAGATAAATAAAAAAACATTTTTTTGTTGAATTTTGTCTAGAATGGTAGAAAATGGTCTAACAAAGAAAATAAATCCGAACACCAATATCTGAAATTCAGTTATTACCGCTATACAGACGTTTAAAGAGTTGTTATGTACAGTGAAGCGCCAAACAGCGCATGCACAATATATTACTGCGCGTTGTACAGAGTGAGACAGAAAAAAGGATAGGAGCACCTCACTAAATACCGTATTCCGGTATATACCGGACAAGGCGCTTGAATGATAAAATGCTAAAATCTTGCCTTTTTACCAAACGAAATGAACTTTTAAAGGTCTAATTCATCTTTTCACACCGATTTATGTATGATAAAGAATGAAAAATGTAAAAATCGGCGAAAAAAACAATATTTGTCTACTTTGTGATTATGATTTCTGCAAGCGTCTAGAGGTACTGCTCCAATCCTGTATTGAGTTAAATCCCTGTACAACTGCAGATGCGTAGCAAGCAAGGGGATTCGTTACCATTTTTCTTTGATTATGAAGTTATTTTTTCGTTCTTCATGAAATATGGTAGATATATACATTTTTACTCAGCATGATAAAATACCACAAGCATATTTTATCATGTTTTGTGAAAACATATTCCATATTCCACTCAAACGAAAAAATATCTTCTTTATATATTTATGTTTAGCTATGTACTTCTATGGTATCTGACACTTTTGCCCTTTTGGTAAAACTATAGTCACCACGTTTTCTGGAGGAAGTTCAAGCTCTTTGATGTAATGGTACATAGATAGATCTACTTAATATTTTTACCATCTGCAGAAATAATGTGAATTATGAAAAAATGAAGCAAACTTGAAAATCAAAAGCCAAAATTCCTACCTGGTGCCGAATTGGCATATTCAATGTGATAGAGACTGTCGACTGCTGTCAGTCAATAATTACCTGGACATACTGTAGAATTACAAGAGGCATATTCCATATTGTTTCCTGCACACTGTCTACCCAGCAACGATGGTTTTGTGTTACTGCACGTGCGCTGTCTAGACTTTAGACCGCCATTACAAGTAACCGTGCATGTGCCCCAAGTAGACCACGAAGACCAACCGCCATCTGCAAAAACACGTGTGCATACGTCTGTATTTTGTCAAGAAACAATATTATTATAAATAAAAATAATCTGTTTTATCACATAAACCGCGGCGCAGGAGTGTAATAAAGCCATTTAATAAAAAACGATATTACACTTGTGACGTGACGTCATTTGCGCTGTATAGAAACATAGCGTTAAAGCGCTACACTATGGGCGCGTCATTGAAACAAAATACTCATTTCAACAGTTTACTGTTCTTTTTTTATATATATTTGAGATAAATAGAATATTGCATTCGTGTAGATTCAATACTAAATTTATTGAACTCGTTGAATAAAACAATATTATGCTTACCAGTGGCTCGCAGAATATAATTTTATTTAACTCGTTCAATAAATTTAGTATTAAACTACACTCATTCAATATCCTCTATATTATGCTCGCCAGATGCTTGCATAATATTTTTTATTCAACATTACATGTCACACATTTGATAAACGTCTTGATGTCATCAAATCTAAGTCAAGCTACGTCAATTAACTTTACAATAAAAATAATACAGGACAGTTAAGATGATAGTGGAATTTGTCATTCCTAGAACAGCTATATCTATTAAGGTCTTTATTATTAATTGTGAATTAGTAGAACCTAATGCATCAATTCTCAAAGAATGCCATCTGTGATATTCTGAATAAACTAATGTTTGTCTGTTGCAACAAAAATTGAAATATCTGCTCGAAGGAAATAAATGCGCGTTAAAAATCAACAAACATCTACGTTGGCTATCAAAAATGCCGTTAGTACACTGAATTCAAAATCTTCAAATCAATCCATTTTTACATTTCAAACGTTAGTTTACACTTATTCTAAAATGATTCTTAAATATAAGGAGGCAAAAATCGATTGGAAAATACATTACTGTAACAGTAAATAACGGATTTGAAATAGATTATACCCTAATCTCTGGTTTATTGTCCAAATTCGGTTCCCTGCGTAAGATATAGACTGGCTCATTGACACGTTATTTATTAGGGAAATAAAGAAGATAGAAATAAAAAGAACACGATATTCAAACATGGCGCTATCACTTAAGTTTAAAGTTTATTTTAATTCCTTATAGCTCGGTGACATGTTGAACACCAGAATAACTATTGTTATCAGTTTTATTATCTGTAAAAAGTGTAATTTTGTTAAAAAAAAATATCAAAAAATATATTAAATAAAAAAGCAAGACTAAAATTTTCCCAATTGCTGAATATCTGAACGCGGCGTTTAACAAAAACTTATTACCAGTTAATGGGAGATAAGTAGTACTTATTCTGAATACGGAGGCACGTAGGAGTTACGCGCCCTGGATGTATCAGAAATATTCCCGATTCATATGTATATTATTCTATGTATGTAGACTAACTAAGAAATGTTATAATTATACCTTAACTGAATCATTGAAATGTAGCATGTCTATATGACAAAATGGCAGTCTACAAAAATAAACCTTCATGTATTAATTAAGCAAGACTGGTGTAATCTCCTTAAATAACCTGCACGTCTTTCACGTCAATTTTTATTGAGCAACCGTGACTTTTACAAATTTGTATGTAAACGGCTGCTGTAACTCAACTGTAAAGACTCATTTTTTGTTTCAAAGAAATTAAATGATTGCGTAGTTTTTAAAATGGTTATATAAACACGTTTAACATGTTATTTGGCCGTGTGTAAACGGTTGTTTTCTAAATAACTAATGACTTACGACCCGGGTTATATACGTTTCTACAATGGTTTGTACTGTTATATATCCTGTGATTTTTTTTTTAATTATTAGACTTACTACATCCAAATTTGACTATTTTCCCCTGTCAAATATTTAAAAACTATAATTACCCATGCATGGCATGCCGTAACAAATTTTGTCTTCAACAGATTCACCGAAACAATGATCACCTCCATGGCTAGGATACGGATTCGAACA
Source organism: Ruditapes philippinarum (assembly GCF_026571515.1). Lineage (NCBI taxonomy): Eukaryota > Metazoa > Mollusca > Bivalvia > Venerida > Veneridae > Ruditapes > Ruditapes philippinarum. The sequence goes on along the minus strand of NW_026862102.1, from coordinate 3,936 downwards.
CGTACGATCCCGACGCTGAAGACCAACACCACACGTCTTGCTGCATGCAGTCCAAGGTGCCCAAACACTCCAGCCCCCTGACACTTTATAAACCAAAATATTTACTTACGAAACTTTATTTTTGCTATGGAATATAATCTTAAATATAAATGTACATTTGAAGTATAATGAAGGAAAAAGAACACAAATCAATTTCTAAATATATGTATTATTATGTTGTTAAGTATCATACTATTATCTATTTTCAGTTCATTTAGTTACATTAGAGGATGTTTTCAAATGTGACGTCATTATTTGTAAAAATACCAAATGGCCGCTGGAAAACATGTTCACTTTGTTTCGTAAAGATTAATAGTTCAAAGGAAAGTAAGAAAAAGATTAGTTAGGACATAGTTACACAATAACTAATTGACAAATTGAAACGTGTATACGAGTTTATTTTTCTTGCATATCAGGCAGGATTATCTACCGTTTACACCGGAGCTAGAAAACTCTTTCTCACTAACCAGATAGAAAAATCCTTAAATGTTACTAAAAATAGCGGTGTTGGAAAATCTTATCTCACATGGGCTTATCTCACACTCAACGTGCAGCACTTCTAAATAATACGCGATTCACTCCTATTTTAATAAAAATGAAACGTCAAAAGGTCAAAATGTATTAAATATTTGTGAGCTAATCTATTAAATTGTCTACGGAATCAAAATAGATTGATATTAACTTTCACACTGCAATGAGTCCTACTCTACCTAGATCCGCCCTTTTCAATAACGATCTGTTACTAAAAATAGCACACTTTAAAATATCGAAACATTCTTCGTAAAATCGGATATTATGACACTTTGCCTGAAAAACATTCATGTTTTTTGTTATGATAACGATGCTTCTTGATGACGAATCTCATTTTGATATATTTTAATTGAATATTCGGCCAAAATAACCGAAAAAGTAGAAAAATCTTTGCAAACGGTAAACGCTTTTTTGTCAACCATTGAAGTATGGACTGAAGTCCTTATAAACACTAATATTATGGCACTTTCCGTTTATAATATCGATGTGTTTTATCTTGATAACCTTGCTTTTTGATGAGGGATCTTATATGAATTCATTCTCATTAAATTTTTCACAAATAAACTTGGTCAGAAGAATTTTTTGCGGACGTACATAATGCTTTTTAATCCTAAGCCCCGCCCCCTTTTCAAAACTAGGTACGTTGTAATGCGCGTAGCAAGTAGATTCACTGATATTTTGTGTGTCCAGGTGAGTGAGAGAAATAATCAACCATTGGGTTAGCTAGAGGATAGGGAAACCCCAACCCTCGGGCAATCGGTTCCATCGGAAACTCGCCAAGGCTCGTTCCCGATGGAACCGATCACCCTCGGGTTGGGATTTCCCCAGCCTCTGTCAAACCCAATGATAGATTCTATTAATCTTTCACCCCCATGTAAGACAAGACGCGTGCTTTAAATGACGTCTCTGACGCGCGCCTTTTATGATGAACTGCGTTCTTAGGATGACGTCATTTTTCCGTTATGAATGAAATTGTAAGTTCATACGCTACTATAAGAAAAAAGTGCGTAATGAGAATATCAGTTTTCACAATTTCTGTGCCGAAAATAATTGACATGTAATATGCAAGAAAAAGAATCAAACACCGGCTGTCGGTACAGACGGGAATATCTAGCTCTCGGGTAACTGTTTAGCGGAAACTAGATATTACGGTCTGTACCGGCAGCCGGTGTAAGATTCTTATAATATACAAACAGCAGAGTGAATTTAAATTACTACTTTCATATACTTGGTTCCTGGAACCATACATAACAGGATAACATGTATTCATGGAACAATTCTTACACTCGATTCCAATACAATACAACCAAGACCTCCATAAACACGATATGGAGGATATTCAAGTTTTTTCTATAAATACATGATTTATTTTCATCGAGTGGTATGAAAATAAATATTTCATGGGTGGCGGTAGCCACGAGTGAAATATGGTAGTTTTCATCCCACAAGATGAAAATAAATCATGTATTTATAGAAAAAACTTGAATTAACTGTTTATTATAATTATATATTTCTCTTTTTTTTTTGCTATAAAATTTGAAAGACTTTCCCTTTAATTTTGTGTAATGGAAGAATTTAAAAGAAAGTAGTCCGGCAAGACACCAGTGAAAATACGGAAAATATGTTTCACTGTAGTGAAAAATGAATTTTTACACTGAAAATACGGAAAATGAAAATACGCATTTTATTTCATCAATATTTCTCAATATTTCATTTATAAGTATATAATAAATAGAGGATATTTGTTTAGTTCAGTGTAAGATCGGAATATATTTCACCGAGTGAGCACCAAAAGGTATATTTCACGAGTGGCGCAGCCACGAGTGAAATATGAACTTTTGGTGTTCACAAGGTGAAATATATTTCGATCTTACACTGAACTAAACAAATTTTCTTTTTATTATATGCAAAGAAACGTTTTAAAAAGACATTAAACCTAAAACTGAATGAAAAGCGCACCAAATAATAATACAACGTGACGTCATTAAGTTGGTACCCAGTTCTGTGCACGCTGGTATTTCACTGAAACAACGTAAGGGGCTTAAATTCAAAACAGTGAAATTATATGTTGTCGCTCATTTATAAATTTTCGTTTTAAAATTTAAACTAGTCGAACACGTGAGGATCCCATTCTCACATCGTAGTCTAACATCTTATCACAATAAGTAAGGCATACGTATATAAATTTTCAGTTTAAATATGACAAATCTAATAAATTATCAAAATTTTAAGGTCGAAATAATAAATGAAAACATTTTTTGTTTAAATCCTACCCGGACATGGGTTCATGGAACAATTCCTATACTCGATTCCGCTTCCAATACAATCAATTCCTCCATGAGCTGGTGCGGGGTCATCACACGCTCGCACTCTTACCTGTTGACTTTTGCCACAAGTCCTTTCACACATAGACCAATCACCCCAAGCTCCCCAAACGCCATCCACTACAATGAGTAAGAGTTATTCTATATACATTTTCTTATATTACGATATTTCCATAGCAACGGAGGTAATATTTCGCGCATGCTGGTATTACGTAGGGCAAAAAGTGATATCTGACCAACCAATGGAAAAAAATATCAACATCATGATCGAATCCTTAAAAACCGCTAACTAAACGTTTTGAAGAAAGAAAAAAACACAGCAAACATGCGAGCAGTAAAAAGGCTTTCTGTTTAAAGTATCATTAAAAGAAACAATTATATTTATATTACATTTTTCTGGAACAAAAATAGATACTGTACAAATAAATGTTTTGGATCTTAATAAAAAGATATTTAACAACGATGACGAGCTGCTTCCAAGTGCGGTCTCTTGATATGCTTTTAGTTTTCTTTTATATGAATGATGAGTAGAAATGGCAATAAGAATTAAGTATGAAAATGTGAATATTTTCTGGCTCATTATAAAATCATCACCTTTATATATTTGTCTTAAAAATTATACTATTAGCAATATATTATTCTTAAGTGAAATAACTGAGACATGTCTATGAACGTCTACATATCTTATATATATATGTCACGTGACGGAAAGTAGTAAGGCACGTAAATATTGCATAGGGTAAATATCAAAATTTATGACTTATAGCGTAAGAGAGTCGCTTTAATAAATTGTGAAAATGAATTCGAACATTGGTACTTCTGAAAGGACTTTATCTCAGATCTTAAATTCATCTCAAGAAATGGAAAATGAGGATTTATTTCAAAACCAAGGTAACTCTCAGGTGGGGTATATGAACAATATGGCGGATGAAATGGCGGATAGCGGTCAGTGGTCAACAGTACAAAACAAAGGAAAACGTAAACGAATAAATACTGGTAGTGTCAATTTTGAATCATATGAAACAATGACCCCAGACGAAAA